>NC_138156.1:26582775-26680275 GCF_964199315.1 Orbicella franksi
GTATGATTTTGAATAGATAAGTAAAAGCTTTTTTAGTGGAAAATTTAACTAAACCAATCCTAATTTGCGTGGCGGCCAAGGATTCTGTAATTCAAAAAATACTTGAAGGCAAACATCAAAAGTAATCGTATAGTCGCACCCCGAAAAAGCTAGCCATTGAGCACACATGAGTTTGTTTTCTGCGCTTACGTTTTGAAATATAATAATAAAACTGCTCTACATTTGACACTTTGATGCACAGCTGTAATATCGCTTCTCTACTTTAATTTTCAAATAATATTGTATATGCAAATGCGATAGATAGTATAGGATAACATGACCGAAAAAAAAAATAGAAACTCAAACCTATTTTTATTTCGGTTTTTCATGGCTTGAAAGACTACTTGTCTCGGTTGAAGGCTTGAATAAAATTCAGGGAAGTCTTTGCACGGCTTACAGGTCAGATGAAAGGCCGTTTGTCATGGACTTACTGTAACCGACTTACATTTATAATCGGGAATCATTTATCAGAAATGCAGCAAATGTGAGTTTAAAGTATTACACCACGGACGGTCTATATCATCTCTCAAACATCTGCAACCGTCTGTTTTATAATGTCGTATTTCAGTGCGTGCGGCAGATCACAAAGTGTTTGATGTATACTTTCCGAGCAACAACTAAAGAAAGAGGGCGCAATTTTGGCGGATGAAACTGGTTACTGAACTGAATAAAGCCAAATGGACTATTACAATTAACTGAAGATATTAAGCCAGAAATGGCATTGTGACGTGAAAGAGAGCTAATTCCGCTTTTATGTCATAAATGCGAGTCACGTGCGAAAAAAGAACTCTTTTAAATCGACAGAACTTAATTATCTCTAGTACAGTGCGTCAAAAGTTCAGTTTGAATAAAGCAATACGTAGGCGTCAGGGTTTTCGAAATAATTTCCACCTCAAACATGCTCATCGCTTTCACCCACACAGGTTTAATTCATTAGACTTCCTTCTGCTTTTAAAGCGCATCTTTGTAAAGCTTATTCTAAAAATCGAGAAATTTTTTTCTCGTGAAATTTTACTCGAAAGCGAATGGTTTACGAAAACGAAAGTTCCCTCTTAGTTTTATTTTTTTGCCAAATATTAGCCAAATTTGAAATACTATTTTTTTTATTTTTTGTGTTGATCACCAGCTGAAGAAAAGAAAGCTTCCAACGCTAATAAATCCTGAAAATACCTTAATTACAGGGCGAGGAAGGCACAGGATATCAATGGAAGGAAAAGCCTTGTATTTTGCGCAGTGAATATTTTGTGCAGTGGATGTTAATTGCATGTGGATGAATGAACAATGGGGCTTAGCTGTCGACAGGCATCCAATTGAATGAGTGAAGAGATGGCCGATTATTTACGTTAACACATTATAGATGTAAATTTCTGTCAAACACGAAACATTTTGCACAGAGCAGCTCAGTTAACAATGTGGCAGTGAGGAAACACATGGACAAGAAATGACTAGCTTGAACCACTCGGCTATGGAGTCGCCCGAACAGTCCACCAAACAAGATACCTACCTTAGAGTTATCACATGCACACTTATTGCAATATTGATCGTTTTGACCCTGCTCGGAAACGTTCTTGTCATGGCAGCGTTCTGTCTTTGCAAGGAATTGAGGACAATTACCAACTACTTTCTCGTTTCGCTGAGTTTAGCGGATTTGCTCACGGCTTTGCTCGCCATGCCGATTTTCATGGCCTCAAAAATCACGTCAGATGGCAGCTTATTTCCTGGAGGAGCAGTCTTCTACGACGTTTGGCGGTCAATAGACATTATTTGCGGTACAGCGTCTATTTGGAACCTGTGCCTAGTCAGTTTAGACAGACTTCTTGCGGTTGCCGCGCCGCTTAGGCACTTGGTTGTCCTCACACCAGCTTGTGCTAAGGCAGTTATCGTGCTGGTCTGGGCAAGTTCTCTGGGCCTCTCAGGAATTCTTCACATGAACTGGAGTTACAAGGGTATCCTTATCACATTTATCAGTTTCTTTCTACCACTGTTTATAATCATTTCCTCATACATCAAGATTTATCAAGTTACCACAAGATCGTGCATTTTACGCCGAATCGGAGGTACGCAACTCAAAAGAGACATTCGTTCCGCAAAACAAATGGTGGTTGTTATTAGTGTGTTTATTTTATGCTGGGTAGGTTTTTTTGTGTTGACTTTGATACTTTCCATTAAAAGATCTATGTCTTCAACGATAAATCCCGCGGTATTAGACTTTCTGAAGTCTTTGACGTATCTAAATTCGTGTATAAATCCACTTTTATTCACTATGGTTAGCAGAACGTTTAAGAAAGCCATAACCGATATTCTTCACTGCCATAAACCGAATTTGACGCGGGCCAGACGGCCGAAATATCTTGGAACTAGACGAAATAATAACATGGGATCTTTTCTCGTTTCGTCGCTGTTAAGAAGATCATCTAGCATTCAAGAAATACCAGGTCATAAACGAGAACATCACTGCTCGCAAATAGTTACTTACACAGAGAGAGAAACTTGTTTGTAAATTAAATATTTGTGATGACGGAAACCAAAAAAAAATGTCTGTATGAGCTAATAAAGTGGTGCATTTCGGTGATGTTTTTGTTTGAAAGGACACCGCTGGGGTATTGTACAAATCATCCTGGACTAGGTTATTTGTGGAGTTTTGCTTTACGAGGGGACTCAGAGCTTTTAAGAACTATAAACAATTATGCATGACACCTATAGTGGTTGTAGAATCACAAGATGTATTTTTTACTGTGTATATATTTATTGCTTTTGACACGAAATGTTAAACGCGGGAGCGAAACTCGATTCAGCACGGAAGTCATTTTTAAGGTTAGAAAAAAGGAAAATTTTAACCCTTTAGAAAAGACAATCAAAAATGCGGCCGGCAACAGTCATCACTTTACCGTTTAGGATATTCCACTTTTTAGACGGAAGAATGCCATTAAAATAGTTGGAACATGGCAAAGTGTTTGAAGATTAGAACCGAAGAAAAAGTGATTGTTTACTTGAAGAGTAACTAGCTTATGACATCATTGCAATGGCAGGCCGCAATATCGTTAATCGAGCAAACATGTCAATCTAATGATCTGCATCTTAGAAACCAAAGTGCTATAGTTGGCTGCTTTATTCCTTTGTCCTTGGCTAAGATCTTTTGTTTGGTCTCTTCTCTTAATATCGCCAATTTAATTTTGTTTTTCCGAGTAATTTAAATACCAAATATGGCGCACCTGCTAGGAGTTGCTTTTAAGCCAACACTTCCTCTTTTTTCGCGATGGCATCAGCCGGTCGATCGAGCGGCGAGGATTTGAAGCAATCTAGGAGATTTTCACCTAGATTAAGTCACACTTCTTACCGACTTTTAACAATTACACGCAAATGAAATTTGCTCGAGAAACAAGTAGATTGCACTGTAATTACTTTGATCGCATAAAAACTGTAGACAGAATTTTCACATTGGGGTCTTTTATTAGGCGATTATCAGTTTTAAAGCTAATTGGTCCAACAGAGTCCTGCCATTGCGTACAGCTTTTAGTAAAAATTTCAATTTTCGCATTTTTGCTCCCAAACGCAATCCCAGGCACTTATATCTTTTTTTTTGTGAGTGATTTTAAAGTTTGCACGAGCATTTTCTTCATGATTTATATTTGGCTTAAAATTTTTTATATCACTGGAGCTGCAAATGTCACATGCTTTGACAAGATCCGGTGTCAATCCAAGAAGTAAAAATAATTTTTTCTGCTCACTATAAATCAAGTCGCTGACTGACTTATTTTTCAATTTTATTGCTTTTTCGCATATGTCAGGTTAGTGACAGCGTCAGTCCATGAATAAACTATCAAACTCTTTCAAAGCGGAGTTTTATCGCGGGCTTCCATTATTACCTACCTATTAACCAAGAGTGAGGTCTTTACGGAAAAAAACTCAAACCTCGGCCTTGCCGTATTAACCTCGCTATCGCTCGGCCAATACGGCAAGGCCGGGGTTTGAGATTTTCCCGTAAAAACTGAACGTTCGAGGTTAATAAGTTGCTTATTATTTGGCTATTTGATTTGGTTTAATTTTGCAAACCCGTATTCGGCCCGTGGGCATTACGGGAGATTATTATATGGCTGTATCTCACGAGGACTGGGAACTACCGAATTCACGAATTTGATTGGCTGAGATCGATATTGACCGCGGTCTAGATTTTCCCATCTAGACCGGCATCTCGACCGATTACATTTTGCCGTGAAAAAGTTGCAAACTAAATACAAAAATATTGACTATTCTCTTCCAAAATATTAGTTCCAGAAAATATCCATATTATGGATGTGCGAAGCCTGATGAGGAAAAACAGTAAAGAGGACGAGTTTGGCAGAATTAAGCTCAGCTCATCGCCGTTCGCAAGCAAAATGTCAGCTAGTACAAACCAGTTACATTAAACGAATTAATTTTTTCTTGTCTGCCATATAATAAACATTTTATTAACCGAGCTTAGTCGATCTCTATGTGAGAATCTTGACCTCGGTCGTGTGTACAGACCTCACTGCGTTCGATCTGTACTCCCGACCTCGGTCAAGATTCTCCCATACTGACCTCCTGCTCGGTTAATAAGAGCTAAATAATGCCCTACAATGAACGAATCAGAGCGCGCGTTATATCGCCTACCAACACAAACCATATAATAAAGTGATTCATAGTGACTCATCCTTTTAAAAATTCGTGGACTTTTCTTTTACTTGTCAACTAGTTACATTGTATTAAACCTAAAGACTATTTCAGTTGGAGCGCGCAACATTAAAAAAAAAAAAGAAATAGGAAAAAACAAAAGAAACGTTGCATTTATTAACTTTAGTTGTGTTAAGCCTAAAGGTAGTCTGGAAATCCTGGCTCAATGCATTTCGAGCTAACATATCTACAAGTACAGGTTTGACCTCTACAAGTATTTTTTTTTACAGTTATTGGTCAAATTTATACTAGAGACGAAATTTCTATTAGGAGACGATTTATCCATTTAGGACGTGTTACCCGTCTGAGACGGATAAATCGTCTATGTATGAATCTGGTCTTGTGACGAATTATGTGGCCAGATTCGTCTTGGGCAGATTCGTATGTCAGCCCGTCTTCAAGACGTATCTCATTAACATTCCTGGCACGCTTCTTCGTTCTCCTCAAGTACGCATAATTAACATGTGGAACAGAATAATAACTGCCAACTTTTTTCTTTTGGAAACGCCTCTTTATCGGGAGCAGGGAGATGGCGCAGTGGTAAGAGCGCTCATCTTCCATTAATGTAGCTCGGCGTCATATGTGGGTTGAGTTTGTTGTTGGTTTTCGCCTTGCTCCGAGGATTTTTCTCCGGGTTCTCCGGTGTTCCTCCCTCTAAAAAACCCAACACTTCTAAATTCCAATTCGATCTTGAAACAGTTAACGAAGAGCCTCTCCGTGGGAAAATGTCACTGCGAATCCCTATTTGTTTATCTATTTTTGAAAAACACAAAAACATTTTGAGCAATTTACCTGCAAGAGTTTTATTTCCAACATATTTTAGTAGTTCTTATAGTGATTGCAAAAATTTTACTGGATATACTGTTTGTGACATTCGAAATGATCAAGGTTAAGGTGTTTTATGCTGAGGCAAAAACTCAGACTTTCATTCGAAGTATGTGACGGGGCTTTTTCTCACGTGGACAGCCGAACAGCCTTTACACACATTTTACATCCTCCACGAGGACATTATCGGCGGGAGATAAAGATACTGCAGATAAGAACTCTATTAATGTGTGGAAGTAGCTAGCATACAATCTACACTAATTGGGGACACTTAACAACAATTACTTATCTAATAATTTTCTCTCTTTGGGCGCTATTGCGCAAAGGGATCAATTGCTACACGTCGCGCAACACACCTTTGCCTATTTTTGTGGCTTACAGTGTTAGGTTTCAGTTTTGTTAGAGCTCTCGTAGCGTGTTTTGTCAAGTGTTGTTGTTTTTTCCTCACGTTTTTCGTACATTAAGGAAATAAACTTCTCTCATGGCCAAAAACAGACTGTTGTTGTTGTGTTGTTGGCGGGGGGAATTAATAAGATATGAAAATAAAAAAATATATATATTAAATATATGTACTCATGTAAGTATTTAGTCTTTACAAGTACTGTCCAGCAGGCTTGTGAAATTAACCAATTTGATGCGCTTTTTAGATCAGATCGAATAGATTTGTCGAGTTTGGACCAAATGACAGGGCCTAAATAAGTCAGGCTATGTTTGCCATAGGTCCTAGCAGCGGTCCGAAATCTGGGTATGGTGAAATCAGAATTTCAAAGATGATACTGTGAATTGGTAACAACTAATAAGTCCCGCAATGTAAGGAGGCACCAGACCATCGGCAATGTAAGGAGGCGCCAGACCATCAACAACGTAAGGAGGCGCCAGACCATCGGCTGTCCTCGTGAGAAAAACCCTTGTCACAAACTTCGAATGAAAGGTCTGAGCTCTTGCTTCAGCATAAAACACCTTAACCGTTCCCAGAATTGGATTACCATGTCTAAAAATAACTTGGGCAACGTCCACACTACGCAGGAGAAATTTGAAAATGCAGTTTTGTAAACACTAATCCGTCACGAAAACGGAGCTTTTCAAAAAAGCTCTTTAAACAGGAGGAATTTGAAAATGCCGGCTTTGCGTTTTCTTGTGGACAAAAAACATTTTAAAAATGGAACTTTGTGAAAACAGTGGCGTCATGATAATTATGTGATCTCCCTGACCAAGCACAAATCCAAAATGACCGGTGATTTTTGCTCTTTTAAATTTTTCCGTCGTTGTGTGGACGGAAAACATTTGATGCGTCTTCAGAGTGAAACCTCCGCTTTCAAATCCTCCAAGCGTAGTGTGGACGGGGCCTTGAGAGAGCTTACCTGGGGAATGAGGTCCATATATAGGATAAGCTCAGTCTGTTTCTCTTCAACCCTTCTTTGATCATTGTATAGCAAACTGAGGCAGTTAACTGTATTGAATTAATAAAGATTGACCCCCCCCTCTTTTGGTGTTTAGCAGAAATGGATGAATTTGGAATAAAACATCCAATTGTAAAAAGCAGTAAAAAATCTCCAATACAAATAGCATTTATGAAGACATGAATGATCTTTCCGTTCACTTTTAAATGGTCTTTATTTTAACAGAATGTTAGTTAGACAGAGAATTCCAGTGTTGCGAGACAGAAACACCTTGTAGAATTTATTCTGAAAATTAAGATCAACAATTGTTTATATTATGTCTAACGTCGTTCAAAATGAGATCAAATTGTTGATCAATTTCAATCAATTATTCTCCGGTATAGGGCGGTTTTCTCTTGAATATCGAAAAGGTTATTGGTTTCACATCACTACCCAAACCATCCAATCACCAATCGTGAGGTTTTCCCGCGCTTGGCGTTAGTTACTTGTATTTACTTAGTTTGAGTTTTGATTGGTCCACCGGATTTTCTGTGTCCTTCGTGATTGGCTAGAGTATAATTACTTTGGGTTTGGTTTTACCCGACACTCAGTTGAAAATCGCTCTATAATAACCGCTGATATGATGACTACAAGGCACAAGATTTATTTGTTGGACCACAGGGGCGATATCCTACTCGAACTCTCAGCCAAGACAAAGTCAGAAAAGGGAATTTCTTTGTCGGGCGTATTGATCATTGGCTTCCAAGCAAGCGTAATTTTCACGTTTTTATATTACTCTGTTTGGTCTCAGAAAAGCGTTTGGGTATTGCTTTCCTAAAAGTAGCCTTTCTTCATATAATAAAACGACAGGTTAATTAACTAACCTTTGACAAATCACTGAGCGATAAATATATATCGTGTTATAGATTCACAGCTTACGGTAGACACAGAATTAAAAATATTTTTGTGATATGTCGAGAGACTAGTCCAGTCTGGAGAAATTAAAAGCTAATATTTGACAGACAATTAACGATATTTCCGTGCTATGTCGAGAAACGGGTTTAGTGTGAAGGAAAGTTCTGTAGCTCAGTTTGTAAGGAAATATTGATCGAAGATTCCATTACATTTGAAGTAACACAATCGCAACGCGGCGCTGAATAAATGGATTTTCTTTTTGTAAGCCACAAATTGATTTTACAACCTTTAAGCGTCTCAGAGACGACAAGGACGGCTCCCAGTGGTGTGAGAATTAACACATAAATGCTCAATTTGTCTTTGTAATCAAGCTTAATTTAAAATAAATACAAAACATTTTATTGAGACTAAAATTTTGTTACGATTGCGAAAATAGTACACTATGATAATTTCATATCTTTATAAAAATCTACTTCGTCATTGAACTGATGTACTGCAAACGAGAAAAGTCGGAAACAAGACTCGACGAAAGTTTCACAAAGAGGGTACAGTTTTAATTTAATTTTCGGCAAAATGAAGAACCGTGAGGCCTACCCAAAGATGGAAATTTTTTTGTCGCTTGTCGCTTTGTTATTCATCGTGCAATCTGTTGGTGGCAACATTGCGTCCGAAGAAGATCCCTACATCGAAGGAGGTCAGTAAATCTATCGTTGTTAATAACTGAATGTGCGTTTCAATTTCTGAGAAAGCCAAATACGTCGTATCAAAAAACTCTTACAGGAATCATTTTGCAAAGCAAATATTTCCACGTAAAGATGCCATATGTAAGATATATTTAATGAAGTTATCGTACGTCAAGAGAGAACTATCACCATATATGTAACTGTAACGTTTATATTTACCAAATAGAAGACGGTGTTCCATGTTCTCTAAGAAAGAAATGCTGGCCTAAGGTCTAGACAAACTGCTTACGGACGCACGAGCGAAACACGACTACGTTCAGTAGTTTTTCCAGACCTCAGAAGAGCATTGTTTTCTTAGAAAACATAGGAACACGGCACGAGAAAGCGAAAAAGTATATGTTGTTATATGTTGTGTTTATGCACACGCTCGTGAGCGCGCGTTAATGACATTCTCTAGAATACGCGGAATGTGGTCATTCCATGTTGTTGTTTTGTAAAGAGTGCCAAAAAGAGGAACAAAGAATTATAACGCACACATACTGACAGCCATTGTGCTTATTTTGTAAACTCCGAAAAACCCAATGAACAGTAAAAAATTAACAGCCAAACGAGCACAACATACAACCTTTATTTATACACGATAGAAGACTTCAAAGCTAACAAGCTTTGCACAAAGCAAATAAAAGTCCAGCCGAACAAAAAGACGGCTGGGAGTGCAGAAAACATCTGTGCTATGAAACGTTTTTTGGAAACCAAAACATATAAAATGACTTTTCACCACATTTCCCGCCATTTCGTCTCAAGTAATTGGGATAAAGTCGCTTGGGCTGTCCACGCATCGCGTGAGTAACATCCTCGGAAGAACTGGGTACCATATCTAAAAAATAAACTTAAGAGGGATTACCTCGGGTAGAAGACCTATATGGGGATTCACTCTCTTACCTTGATAACCTCCTGCTTATACATACTCACGGGTCCGTACGGTGTCCTATGGTGCAATGCGATGTTCGAGGGATTTCTTCCATATTCCAATTTTTCAGCCAATAAACGCAAACTGCATGACCCCAGTAATTCGAAATAATTATCTCAATCGGCTTTATTATTTCGAAAGAGTAGTACCGTATTTGCCCTAACAATTGCTTAGGGGACTCAGTACTCATTAAAAGCTAAGCCGTCTTGATTTCTTAATAGCATTCCAAATTTCAAGCGTATAATATATTATTTTCCTTTGTTGCTTTAGACGCAGCTTCTCTTGAAGATGATTGTAAGTAAATAATGTTAAGAGATTATAAATTATTACATGTTATATATTATATATATTGAAAATGCTTCGTTGGTTTCGTAGAAGTTTGACACTGTTCTCAAGTTCCTTCTTGAAAATTTTATTACATCTGATTTTGTCTACCATGTTATATGTACCATCAATTTTTATTTCCTGCGGAAAAAAGACCGGAAACTAGCGCCTCCTGGCCATGCGCAGCTCGCTTTTTGATAATAATAATAATAATAATAATAATAATAATAATAATAATAATAATAATAATATTTGACAGTTCCAGGTGAGGTGCAGTGTCCAGAGATGCCGGCCTGCCGCTACTTTCAGACGCTGTGTTGGAGCACTACGCACAGTTTATACGACTTTGTCATAAGGCAGTGTCCAAAATCTTGTAAATTGTGTTGAAAATTTGGTGAGTAATGTTTTCAAAGGTTTCAGTTCTTATTTATTTGGAAGGCGCTGTGGCGGTCTAATGGCTAGAGCTCTGGATACCAGGGTTTAACTCTGGAAAGGGCCGTTATGCTGTCTTCTTGGGGAAGTCGCTTTACTCTCACAGTGCCTTTTTAACCAGGTTATAAGGGTATCGGCAAATAGGCTACTTTACAGTTGTGTGCTTAATTACCTGGCCTATGAATGCTGAATGCAAGCGAGGCTGGAGGTGCTCTGTTTTTGTCAGCTAAATGCAAACTAGTTAGCATATATAAGAACAACTTGATTCACAAAACAAAAGTAGTGAGGTCGCTGCCATTCAAAGGCCAAGTCACCGAACAGACAACCGAATAATTTAAATGGTCTGTCAAATACTTAGGAATGAAGAAATTAAAATCGATAGCTTTAAGGAAGCCGCGACGTTTCTGATATACTGCACCACCAAATGCCATTCAAATATATAGGAGGTGATTAGTAGTTCAGCTTAGGTTTCACTGTAGTGAGTGACTTGATTGTTTTGGTTTGTTCTCTTTTTCAGTGACTACTCCATCCCAGTTTCCTGGAACCGCTCTAGCAACAGTTACTGTAGGAACACAATCTGAAAGTCACATTTGAACGAGACTGAAATGCAAACGCGAAGGATAAGAGTTTAAAAATTTGCTTCAGATTATATATTTGACGGCATTAGAGGTTTCTTTTTTTAGTTTTATGATATTATACTCGTTGGAGTGGAAGAAAAGCTTGCGTCATTTTAGATTTGATTCCGTTTTAAGATCCTCAGATACAACTGGGCAACAAGTTTTTCAATTAAATCATTTTTGAACGTAGCAACGTCTCAATCTTTTCGCGGAGTCGGAAAACACCTTAGAGAGGATGTTCGCTGAGAAAGGTCCACGCCAACACAGACGCTTCGTTTTGGAATTGCTAGGGAACAGTTACTCATGCGTTGCTGAAGAAATCATCCTCTCTTTGTAAAGATTTTGTTTTAATCGTGTACACTGTGCTAATCTTCTCTTTACAAGTGCAAATGATGAAAATTTTATTTCCACTCAAGTAACTAGAAACTAAGGCCTTGTATACGTGTAAGGACATCGATCCTTCCGCAAATAAAGCGTGGTTCTCCTGCAGGGAAAACAAGAAAACGAAAATTAAAAATTATAAGATTTGTCGGATTCTAAAATTCAAACGTGCAATCTGGAAAAGTAAAGAAATGTTAGTCACGAGAACAAAATACTGGATATTAAGGGTGCTTTCCCTTATAAAGATTGCCGAGTCAAGATAGAATTCTTATTTTAAAGCAGGAAAAATAGAGTAAAGTAAGTTATAGGCGACTCTTTTCTGACGTCATTGTTTACATTTTTCCACAAAACATACGACTTTACGCAGAGAAGGCATCACGCTGGACACTAATTGACTACAAACATTACGAGCTTGTGAAAATTAGTAACTGGTGAAATGTTTGGCTTTTGGGTGTAATATTCGAAAATTGGCTTTCAAAAACTGCAAAATTTCTGCAAAAGCGCTAAAGAGCTCATACATTCTTGGTAGAATTTTTAGTTTTTAAATTAGCGTCGAACAAAACTGACTATTCAATACATCGGGCGCAAATTCCTTGGGACAGTTAATCGTGCTGTGCCCTTTCAATATTCAGAACTAATGTTTTTGTAGCTCCATCAGAAATTGTCTCGCTTATGCTAATGAGGCAAATATTGTAAACAAAGATTCTCCTATAGACTGCGTAAAATGTGAAACTTAAAAAGAAAATATGCGAAACGGAAGTCAAAGCACACACACAAAATTAGCAACATATAGCGATGATACAGCCAACGTTTAATGGCTAAAAAAGGAGGAAATATGTGTGGGAGGTATAAAACGAACACGAAGCGATGAGAGGAGTTCTTATGTTCCAGCAACAGGAGAAAAACATCACTGAAATGGAGTCACTTTCCTTTTCCTCACAACTCTTTCTTTAACAAAATGTCTCCGCGCCTGCAAGGTATAGGAAATTTAAATCTTGGTGGCCAAAACAGGAAATTTTAGATTTAGCGAGAAATCTAAGGGGCGTTTAGAGAAGGCGACTTATTCTTTTATTTCTCAGTATTTTCGCGTCTGTGTTTAATTATTGACCTACCTCATTAACAAACTCCGCACGTCTTCTGGCAGCGAATTCGGATGTAAGAGTACTTGCGACTGCGGCTGATCTTGCACATTTTGTATCTGCTACACCTTGGAGAGCTATCCCGACAGTCTGCAGGCGTGATTTGTAAGAATTAAAGAAGGAACATATTTAGGAGTCATAAATTACTTGGACAATAGATATTTCAAAACAATCCAAGGATTTGAAACTATTTTTAACTTATAAGACTGATTAAATAATTCATCAAGTTTAAACAAAGAAGATCATTATGGTGTTGCTGATTGGCTCGCCCCAGTCGTCCCAGGCCGTTTGAGAGGTCCTATCAAAGAGAAAACTGGGGACGAGTCAGGTGACGGTGATATGGACCTGAGATATTGACTTACATGGATCTTTATTCCCTTTTACTCCTTCGTCCAAGTTTGCGAAGATGCATCAAAAACAAGAATTGGTAATTCATCACATCTCCAAACATTGATTCCCTCAGCTCGAGTTTAGTCCAAAATATTCTACTGCGAGTCCTGTTTTTAAGGCTCTTTTTGGTATTTGGAAACGCTATGAAATATAGTCTTTCGTGTTTTAGATGTCATCTAACAGTTTAGGGAAATATATATATATATATATATATAATGTAGGAGGAAAAACACAAATAAACTACAAGTTCATCCCTACAAGCCTGTTTCGTGGCATCATTCCGCCACGCTAAACACAGAAACTCGACCGAACTCAGCAAGCACATCTGGACCCTCAAAGACAATAACATCGAACACTTTATTTCCTGGCGCATTCTCTCATCACACTCGCCGTATAACAGCTCAAGCAAAAGATGTAACCTTTGCCTTAAAGAAAAATTCCTTATCATCGGCCAACCCGAGCTATCAACACTTAACAAACGTGATGAACTCGCATCATCTTGCCGCCACAGAAACAAAGTCCTCCTACGAAACAACTAACCCGTTAAATTTCGCGCTGCATATATTATGTAAATTATATTGTATATAAACGGTGGTAAAGATTATTCTTATTAAATCCCCTGATGAGTGGGCAACCACGAAACAGGCTTGTAGGGATGAACTTGTAGTTTATTTGTGTTTTTCCTCCCACATTGTATATATATATATATATATATATATATATATATATATATATATATATATCATCACACATAAAATAATAATATTAATAATAATAATAACTTTCTTGAAAGTTAGTGGCCCTCTGTACAAGTAAAAATTAAATTCTATATCTATTTACAAGCAAAACTAAATTATTTGTTCCCTGAAAAACAAATCGCTCTATTTTTGCTCACGGAAACGGCATATATCTCTGAGTTACTTTCAAGGTAAAAAAAAAAACAAAGAAACAAAGAAACAAAAAACCCTTCAAACCTTTGTCTCGTTTTACTTCTATATACTTCCCTGCAAAACAAACGAAACACATTCTGATTAGGGTTTATTGCGCAAGATGTTGTTATTTATTGCAGAAAAATTTCTAAATTTTCAGACATTAAACATTTACCAGCTATCAATTAGCTGAATTACGTATTGACTGGAAACCAACTTAACTCAAATTATTTGCAAGTGGCGTTCATCGATCCTACGCTACTTTCCGGCTTGCATTCTCGACCCAGTTGTCAATGGCGCAATATTTTCGCTTCACCTGATTAATTTTAGATTAAACTATAGATTTCGCGCAGTCATCCAAGTTGTAGGGGCAAGCCTGATTAATTTAAAGGCAAAAGTTGGAAAAAATGTGTTGCGCATTGGTTCGTGCAAAAAATAAAATGTAAAAAAGATAAAATGTAAAAAAAGGACGCGTTTCGAGGCTGCTGCCTCTTCATCAGTGATCTCAATGAAGCTCAGTTGCATTCAGATCACTGATGAAGAGGTAACAGCCTCGAAACGTCTGTCTTTTGACATTTTAATTTATCCCCGAATATGACGAGAACATTCACTTTTTTATAACTCTGGTTTAATGATATTTGCTTTGAAATAACATAAGACTGTGTTGAAAAGGAGTTGTCAGACTTTCTAATAATGATGTATTGCGGTATTTTGTAATAATCGTGGAAACGCTTAAACAAAAACAGAGGCTCCATACCAACCATAATCATAATTAAGTAAACATGAACGACTGCAAGAGATATAATCTCAAAGTGGAAATTCAACAATATTCATTTCCTTTATAGTCTTTAAATCTCTGGGAATGCTCTACCATCCAAAAGCAATAAAAATCACTTTTGATAAGGTGTAAAGAGCTCTTTCACAGTTCAGTATTTATGGTTTTGTGCCAACTTTCCGTCCGTTCAATACTTTTTGTTCGCGGAAGTTAAACTAAATGTTTTGCATCGATATTAAATTTTATTTGTCTGTTCAGCTAAAGTTCTTATTCGATCACTTCTGCGTATAAGCTACTTTAAATATTTACATTTCAAGACATTCTTTTTTAAGTATCAGAGAAACCTCTTTCGATACAAAATCGGGAACAACTTACCTACGTCAAAATACGCATTGCTTTCACCATCATAATAATACCTTGATGGTGCAGGATCTTCCATAGGTTTCGCAGTAAGGCTGCCGAAAAGCATCCCAGCCACAAGAACAAAACAAAACTTCATGAGGACGGCCATATTTAGCGAGTTCTGGACAGTTCAGAGAGACAAACCTGACCAGCGTGAGAACAGACTTACGTAGTTAACGAAGTGAGATGATCAGTATGCATGCATGGGTGGTAGCTAATTATTGATGTTAATTTATGTGGTGTCACCTGCCTGCTGTTTATTTCGTGTAGCTGAAAAGGAATTGATTAAAAAGATACCACTTGTTTTTAATCTAAAAGAGTGTAGCTAAACGACGTGCTTTTATTGGCACGACTACCATGACGAAACGATGTTGCAGAAACAAACGCCGCACGCATGACGAAGCAGAGTAAATATCTTTTGTTTACGTACCTGGTCGGACACGCGATGTCCATGGAGGTTATTAAGATATGCGTTATCGAGAGCAATCTAAGAGAACAGCAGGAGCCTATCTTAAATCAAGGGCTGTAAATAATTAAATACTTGTGAACTCGCAAAAGCAATGTGCTTACAGGAGCTGGGAAGCAACAACTGTGAGCTTAAGTCTTGTTTGTGTAGTTTTGAGATTGGATTGGTCCTAGAATATTGTTGCTAATTTTTTGTTGTAAATTAAACATAACCTTAAGAGTTCATAGTACAAGTCTGGATGCTTCTATATTGCTTCGTTCTTTGAGACAACATGCAAATGTCTGCGGTAGGCAAAGAATGTTATTTCCTACCACCAGTCCGAGTAAGCAGAGTGATTGAAGTACTCATATTTTTGCGTCGCAATTGTGACATTCACGACGTTTTTGCATTTGTAAACTTTGTTGAACTACTTGATAAAGATGTTTGGTGAAAAATCCACAACACGGAATAATGAGTTTAAGGAAGGCGTTTTATAACTTTTAATAATACACCTTAAAAAGACTTTTAGAGAAATACAAAACGAACAAAGGGCAAAAGGGAGTGAGCTACAAACGACTGTCAGGAGAGAGGGGAATAAACGCTAAATAAAGAACAACCACGTTGTCCAGTTTTTGTTTCGATTACGTTTCAAGCAAGCACCCTGCGGGGTACGAGATTGATGCTACAGTGAGCGGTATCCTAGTCTTAAAGCATCAAACTCGATAACAAAGTTTTGTTTAAAATATCAGCCCCAGTCTTTAAGAACGACGTCCGCAAATATTATCGCCAAAAAAACAAAAAAATGAGAAAGAGGAAAGAGTAAATTCACAGCAATGCAAAACAGTTGCGTTGCGAACTTTCAATTTCCAAATTTTGAGAGATCACAGCAGTATACATGTAATTAGGAGATGGATCTTGCTCAGTAAATATTATTCTGACAGTTATGATCCTCAGTTTCTCATTGGTTCCAGGAACGGGTAGAATTTTCCTATTCGAACCGAGAACCCGGCCGGAATCGTTCCGTTGAGTTACTTTTCCTCAATGAATTAGTGGAAATAAATCTTCAAGCTTTTGCCCTTTTCAGATTTGCCATCAAGTAATGATCTGTCATTTTCATAATTTTTTGCCCCTGTAGCTCAAAACAGTTTCCACCACTTTGACTTTGATGGGTCATTATTACCACTCTTTATCACTTGATGCTACAATCATGGTATCAAAAAACTACCCAATCATTGGCGAACACGTTGTTATAATTTTCTTGACATGATGGGTTACCATAGCAACAGTATGAACTGCTAAAAAGACCCTTCATTACAGCTTTACAGGCTTATAATTCAAAACGGGCGAGGTGAAATTTCTTTACATTATTAAATTTTGATAAGGAAGATAAGACGCAACTTTTAGCAATGTTTTAAAGAAATCTGTAAATAGAGTTCAGAGCCAACTTAAATTTTCAAAATGTTAAGGTGGTTTTGAACCCCATGTACAGATTTTTTAAAACTTTACCAAAAGTTGGGTCTTATCATGCTTATCAAAAATTTAATAATGTAAAAGTATTTCACCGTGCCGTTTTTGGATTACAAGCTCCTAAAGCTGTAACGAATGGTGTTTTTAGATCCTTCTCAATTTTTTTTTTCAAATTCAAAAAAGCAATCACATCTAATAACCCTAACCCAAAGAGCTAACACTAACTTTTTTAAAGACGCCTGCAGTTGTGGTGAGGGTTCCTGGCCATTTTCCTGACGTTTGCCATGGGAATAGTCGGTGCGCGAAGGATCGTCGCCCAACCTGTCTGTGGTGAGAACTTGAAATAACCCTATCCCTATGCGCTAACCATAACTTTTTCAAAGACGCCCGCAGGTGAGGATTTCTGGCCATTTTCGTAACCTTTTCCATGGGAATAGTGGATGCGCAAAGGAATTTTACCCTCTCAACCTGGCTGTGGGGAGAAAGTTGACCCTAACTTGAAATAACCCTAGCCCTAGGCGCTAACTGCAACCGTAAAATCTACCACAATTCAGAATTCTTAGGCATATTGGCATTTGTCCCATGGGAATAGTCACAAAAGTATTTTCATGCTCTTGCCTCTCGTTGTGAAGACGTGAAAGCTGATGTCACCGCATACGAAACTTTGGAGACTGGCTTGAAATCTTCGCGAAAGGTAAAAAAAAAAAAAAAAAAAAAAAAAACACTTTTATAGCTTAATTATATTGCCCTGCAATTTACAAAATCTGTGAAATTATCAGTTTGGTTTGTGTGATTTTATGGTCTAAAAGACGAACTTTACAGCAAATTCTGCCTTTGAATTCTATTGACCGTGAAACATAAATCTGGGTCAAACGCACCGGTTAAACCTTGGGACAAGTGTAAATCTCCTCATCCAGGGGAGGTCGTAGAGAAGCTCTGGTCACCAACCATTATATCTCAATTAAAGTACAGCTGGAGACATTTACATATAGTTTGATGTTTTATTGCCTCTAGCTTACAGTGTGGTGATCTACATGTTGGTTGTGTGAGTGCAAACGATGGGAATTTTCTTGAAGTCAGACTGGCCATGATATAAGTATGGACTTAGAAATTTTCATCTGTCTTCACATGAACAGAATTCATCTGCAAATAAAACAAACGTATTCTTAACTGGCTGATCAAAGGACGTGCATCAAGGTATAATACTGGCTGACTACTAATAGGTTTTTTGAGTTCAGTGGGGAGGGGGGGGGGGGGAGGTTAAATACCGGCAGGAAAGAGTGTCCGCGCGAATTTTTTCCTTCTCAAATGATTAGACTCATTTAACCTCAGCCACTGCCTGGTTCCCTACCCTGCCCTCATCACTATGGAACTTTTTTCAGCTCCCAATTAATCTCAGGCATCACTTGATATACCTACAGTACAGCAGTTTTTACTCGAGTCAAAAGTAATCCGACTTACTTACATACATTCAACCTTTATTTATACACCATAAAAAAAATTTCAAAGCTAACAAGCTTGTGGGATCGTGTACTAAATAAAAAGATACAAATGCTAAGAATAATTAAGAAGCTACAATTAAAGGACTTAGCTTAGGTTTGTTTGCATTATCGCTGAAGTTGTCTGGCTTAAAAACTCGCGTTACTTTCTTATCCAATCAGAAATAAACCCAAAACCAATCGCGTGACTCGCTCGTACAAGTTTTCTCGCGCCTCATGCCTAGCTTTGAGATTTGAATGGTTCACTGGATTGTCTGTGTATATTGTGATTGGCCAGATCTAAAGTGATTAGTTTGGTTTTGGTGTTAGAACACTCAAAAGCCGTTTCACGGTGAACTTTTCTCATTTGCATTACGATATAATCCAACTTGTGTGTGAGGTAATTTCGGGTGATTTTATAGCTTCTGGCAGCTCGAAATTACCTCACATTCACGTTGGATTATATTGTATTGCATTATAACCGGCACATGAGAAAAATTAACCGAAATGTTAAAAGGGCTTTTGGAATTAAAAGTGCTCTCTCGGCCATTCCAGGTCAAAAGCAAAGATGCAGCAGTCTGCTGGAACAAAGCATCTCGCTCTCGATATTCCTTTCTTTTGGACGCCGCACCTAGTGTAATTTATCCTCTAATATGATAGAATTGCCAAAAGTCGACCTTTTTTCAATCCTTGACTTAGTTATCTCCCTCAAGTGAAGCGAGAGGATAATCTTTGAGCGACGGAGTCGCGAGCACGAGCGACGGAAGTCGCGAGAGGTCGACTTGTTTCACTTGCAGGGATGTGGATCAGAGCGTAAATGTTTGGCGCGAAAAATTATTTCTCTCATTCTGAAGAGTGTTATCCGAGTGGAAGTGAACGCAATTTATATTTCCCTCCGTCTAAAGTGTGTTACCCGGGTGCAAGGGAACGCAAATTCCTTTCCAAAGGCGAAACCAACAGGCCAGGGAAGAATTATTGGAAAGGACTTTTAGAAAGTCTAGCGTGCCACTTAAACTGAAAGAAACAAATATATCAACTTAACATAATAGGCTTAAAAATCCCAACTAGTAGGAACGAGACAAACTGGCTATTTTTAAGCATGACCGAGGGGTTGAACTAGGGTCTACCGAGAAACAACTCCAGCTTAGTAGTCAGGGCGGGACTTAAACCCTTCGACTTCCGGATTTCAAGTCCGGCGCCCTAACCACTCGCCCACGCTGCCTCTAAACACCAATATGGTCTTCATAGTACAAGAACCAGTTGAAACATGTTTAGGGAAAATCAGTGATGTTGGTAGACTTTCTAGAAGTCCTTTCCAATAATTCTTTCCTGGCCTTTTATCAAATAAACGTATGCATGTATGTATGTATGTATGTATGTATGTATGTATGTATGTATGTATGTATGTATGTATGTATGTTGTTACTTTCGTCGCTCGCGCTCGTGACTTCGTCGCTCGAAAATTACCATCTCGCTTCGCTCGAGGGACAGAAATAAGTCAAGGATTGAGGAAAGGTCGACTTGTGGCAAGTCTAGTGGCATGCCTGTGAACTAACTAGGTGTAGCCTGAAGTACGTTGATCGCTATAAACTAGGTACAACATTTGAGGAGGGGAGGGGTGGAGGTAGTCTAGAAAGCTACTCTTCGAAGCTAAATTTTTATTCACTCACTTAGTGGCACATTCCGCAGGTCTTTGGGCAACGAGTTCGGACAAAAGCAAAGCTCGGACTGCCCCGGATGTTGCAGATTTTGCTGTATCTCGTTTTCGTGCACATGCTGGGATAGCGATCCCTACAGCCTGAAATGGAATTTGTTATAACAGAGGCTAAGCACTATTATTAACCACTGGATCATTGGATCACGGTGTAATTGAAGAGTTTTCATTGGCTTAGCCATCATGGCATAAGAGCCATTGTTCCATGCTCTACAAATATGGTAAACATACGTGTATGTTTTTTTGGTGGGGGAGGGTTATTTTGTTTTAGTTTTCTATCTTTTGCTGGCGTTTTAATAGATTATTCCACTCGCGCTTGTTGGATATTAATTACCAAATGGTAAATGTTGCGGTCATTCCAGTCACTGGAGTTTTTATTGTAGCTTTAAAACTTAATAACTTCTCTAACTGAAAAAGATGCTAGACCGTCATAATTGACCCCAATTATGTTTCAACTGGTTTTTTTTCCCCAGTCAGATACTCCTGTATCTTACTAGAAGTGGCGGTAGATTCTAAGTGAGAAACACTGCCAAAAAAAAAAGGAATTTCTTGCACAGGAACACATATTATTATATATAGTTTCGTCAAAGCAATGAATTGTCCGATCTTTAGACATGGAATTTTTAACCAAAATATTGAAGTTCTAGACAGGGCGAAGTTGACTCATTAATCATAAAGCAGGAGGCTTGAAAGCTGAGAGAGAGAAGGAGTTTATATATAGATTTTACTACAATAACTGTATTTGGGGCTGCGAACATCTGTTAACCCCGCAAACGCTTTGAAATAAATAACAACAGAAATATATTTTCATTGTTACCTCGTTTCGTTAGATCCAAGCTCTCCCCTAAAAAAAAAGGATTTAGTAACGGATTAAATGGCCAACAAACACGGTAAATAGCAGTTGATAATTATCGGTTTTAATATGAAAAGACTGTATGTAAGGTGATGACTCTCGGCTTGACTTCGTCAAGAAGACGATCAAGTGAGCCTCCAAGCTCAAAATTTGCAATCGAGGAAAAAAAACTTACCCTCTTCGTTATAATGACTTTGTGGTTTAATGGCGCGAGGCAGGCTGCTGGCAACTGTCACAGCGAGGAAGACTGCTAGACAAACAATGACAAGGTTCTCCATCTTAAAGAAGATGACTGGATCAAATTGAGGTAGAGATGCTTCGAAGAGCTTTATATATTTGATGAATGGGTTCTTAGTTAACAAAGCGAGACGATGAATGCGCATTGACGCAATCACCTGCTTATACGAAGACAAAAGAACGTAATTAAAAAGAGGGTTTATATACTTGTTTTAAAGGTAAATTAGGGCTTGTTTCATTGACCCTTAGTGGCAAAATATACATATCTATTAATTTACCAGCCTACAGGTGTCGATCACTTCAACACTACTATAGCTACCGTCGGCTAATCAGTTTTTTTTCAAGTAGGCCTCTTTGCGGTTTCTTCATTCACGTGAGTTCTTGCAGTTCTTGTCATTAGCAAGCTTTTGTTTTCATTAAACATTCGTACTCAGCCAGTGAATGTATTATGACTAAAATGATCTACTTAGAACTCTTCTGTAAGCGAGGGATTCAAGACAATAATACACATTTGTGTAACAGCAGGAGGGGTACGTGGCCTACTGATTTGATCATACAATGCAATTCTACATTCAGACCGAACTGACGGTGTTCTATATTTGGGCCAGTCGCCAGCATCTAATGAAACAGTGCCTCTCTCTGTCAAAGAGCAAAAAAAAGACATGTTTTTCCGAAAATTTTTATGAAATGATAATTTAACATGTTAATTTGGCTGAGAACCAATATCTAAGCTGTTTATATATGAAGGTTCACTTGGGGCATCTAATCACCAAAACATCACTTTTTTTAACGATGCATTTTCTACGCCATATTTTTTTTTCTTGCAATGCATTTTCCTACAGTTTTAACGCGACCTTTTTCTCAGCTGTTTAAAATTCCACGCTGCGCTAGAAGTATATATTATGTCTGAAACAAACCACATAATAAAACATAAATTAAAGCAACGTGCAGGAGATAATTGACAGAAAATATGCTTGTTTAAGATTCAGCAGGGGGGTACAAAGCCCAATGGCTACGTGCGTCAGACTTTACTAAGATCAAGAGTTCCGCGATTAATTCGAGACGGGGTCATTGGGCCGTCTTTTTCGGGTAAAGAACTTTAATCTCGCGATGTCTCTTTCTAAGGAGTATAATAAAATTTGCACCAGGGCAACATGGCGAAATATTTTGGAAGTGAGAAGAGAGGTAATAACTCTTTGTGATACAGAAAGGGTCATTTTCACGGCATAGGGTAACACCACTAAGGCGGCTCTGTGCAATGAAAAGGAAACTGTTGCTATATCTGGTTTGAGTAACATCTTGATTCCACTTGTTTTTTATTTTTATTTCTTTTATTTTTATGAAAACAATACTAAGTCACGAAGTAATGTTGGATATTTTACTTGTTGTCAACTGTCACTGGTTCCCGTCATACCTTACTGCCACAAATTTTCGCTGTAGCTAATTTTAGTATGGTTTCATAATGATAGCCGCCTTGATAACTCTTTTACAATTATAATACATTTTAACAACGTCGGGTTATTCTGGAATATTTAAGACGAGCCGATTTATGAAAATTGACTTTTTTCAGTTTTGTCCCTTAGAAGAACAGATGGCTTCTTCAAATATTATATCCATACAGTGTTGATAATACTCTTTGATACCGTAAATTTTTCGCAATTTGGCAGCGCACGTTTTCTACTTATTTGTTATTATGGCTACATTTTTCTTGCGCTTTACAGTCACGAATTTTGCCTCTTTTCGTGACCTTATATGGTCAAACATTACAAATATTAAAAAATAATAATACCGTAAATATGGCTTGCTTTACAGATTGAGCGACATTCCCGAGAGCTAATGAAAGGAGCCTTGAAGATAAAAGTATACCCTAAATTTTAATACTGAAACATACAAACGGAACTTACATAAATGCGATTTCCATGCGGAGGCTCTTTCTTTTGCGCGAGCCAACAATTTAGCGGGATTAAAAGTAGTTTCTTTTCTTTCTGGGCCGATGATAGTTGATGTCGTTTTTTTAAATTCTTCCTCCGAATCACCACTTTTTATCACTTGAGGTACTTTTAAGGTACCAAGAGAATATGATCTTGATACTTGTCATTTGAAGCCGTTTTGTCACTCTTCTTTCTTCTGCGCATATTTTCTCGATCGAAAGGAGTTAAATTTCGAGTAAAGTAGTCTCTAAATTAAGATCACGGAAACGATTGTGATGACAATTTTTCTCCCTTAATTTTAATTCATTTTTCCCCTCTCGTTGAGTCGCGAAAATTAAAACTCGCGATATATGCCACCATCGTTTTCGTAAAATTATATTTCGGACTGAGCTCATCTATGGTCGCTGTGCCATTCTACCGACACGTATTAAAAAAAGCTTATTTTGTGAATCACCAGGCTTGATTTGGCGTGATGATTTAAATATGCATGACTAGTAAAAAATCAAGCACAAAAACGATCAAATTAGAATTACTAAAAAAATAGGAAAAAAATAAAAATTAAAATTAACCGCAAAACAAGTTGTCTCCTGCCTCTGCAGCAAAACGACTCCAAGTGCAAAACTTTGCATATGAAAAATTAGTTTTGATTAATTAATACTCGTTTTCATATAGACATGTGAGCATGCTCCCCTTAAGCTCTAAAATTCGCGGCGAAGAACGTAAAAAACTGATCACTTGAGGTACTTTTAAGGTACCAAGAGAATACAATCTTGAATGTACTTGTCATTTAAAGCCGTTTTGTCACTTTTCTTTCTTCTGCGCATATTTTCTCGATCGAAAGCTTAAATTTCGGGTAAAGCAGTCTTTAAATTAAGATGAAACGAATACAGTGACAATTTTTCTCCCTTTGAATTCATTTTTCGCGCAAAAAAATGAGCGAACGAGTGCGATGTTTGAGCGGTGAAATCACGGCTCACAGCTTCACCCCTTCTGCACCTTGCTTAATGTTTTCGTTCTTCTCCGTGATTTTAGAGAAAATTAAAAGAGAGGGCCGCTATTTTATTTTCATATGAACAGACTCCTTTCGACTGGCCGTTTTATATATTATATTGACACTGGACATGGGCTCCAGTGGTGTGAATGCAGCTGGTAATCTGGGTACAAGTATGCGCCAGCGATGCTACATGTAGGAGCAGTATCAACCATGAGACTACCATTCAAGATGGCGGCTGGCATAGCTGGAAACTTTGTCTGAGAGACGTTATAAACTTTGGCTCTTCCCACAATGAGGTTACTAAAACCGGGCTGGGTTTCGCATGAAGGTAAGATGCTAGCAGATCGAGAGTTTTGTCGATGTTTTGTCTCTGTAATATTGCACGGGCGAGAATTGAAAAAACGCGCGTTAGTTTACTTGATCATTTGACGTTTAGTCTATCAGTGTGTTCAGCGCTTTAGTGTATACATCTTAGTGCTTACTGCAAATTTGTAGATTATCGTACTTTTTGCATATTTTGTAGACCATTTTTTGTGAACTGCATGCTGCAGCAAGTTTAATTCAAATGCCTTTTTTGTGATCAAAAGTCTTATCCAGATTTTACTAACTTACATGTAGCTCTAACGTTGTCAGTGAATATTCGATTTAAAATTATAGAAAAACGTGATTTCATCAGTTCCAAATGTGGAATGTAATTTATAAACACTGTTGCTTTATAACCTAATGGGAAAGGTGGGACTCACAAGTGCACTCATTCCGTGCAGTGCACATGTTTCCATATGATTTATATTTCTTGTCCATAAATGTACATGTATACAAGATATTTTAAATTCTTAAGATATTCAAACTTCTAATAAAGCACTTGTTAATGGTTTTCTCAGGGAGGCCACTCTTTTCCATTGACATTCATCCTGATGGTTCTCGATTTGTTATTGGTGGTCAAGGTGGGTATGGATTGTTTTCCAATCTTTAGCAGTGCTAAGTACTTTCCTTTTATTTGTCCTAGTAATTTCAATTTGCTTTTTATTGGCAGCCTTATAATTCGAGACAGTGAGTATATTATAAATGGAATTTCAGAAAACAATGAATGCATCAAGAGCCAGGCAAATTGACTGGTTCTGAGGATGTTTTTGCCCCCACCCACCCCCCCCCCCCCGCCCTACCCCCCTGGTTAAACCATCTGGATGAAAGTTTTTCTTATAAAGAAGTTCAGTTCAAAAAGCTTTGCCCGCCTGTGACAACCAGTTGTCCTCCTACTTAAAACGTCAATTTTCTCTTATTACACATGGCAGGAGATGACTCAGGGAAGGTTACAATCTGGAACATGGCACCGGTTCAAAATGAGGAAGATGAAATGAATGAAAATGTTCCAAAGTTATTGTGCCAAATGGACAACCATCTTGGTAGGTTATCTTTCTTAATCAATTATCTATAGCATTTAACGTCTGAATGTACTTTAATTTGCAGTTGCATTAAAGCTGGTGCATGCAATGTACAAACTGTACAAGGCATTGGGTGTCCGTTCACATAGTTGAACACATGGCAAAGTAAGAGATAAAAAAACAGGTAGACAAACCGTTTAAAATGGATACCCTGAACGACTGAATGGCTGCAGAAAAGTTTTGAATGGGTGAAATCAAACAGCTGAGCAGCTCAAGAAGACTTTGAATGGACAGCTGAGATGAATGTTTGAATAGTATCCCTGCCCACTTGAACAGCTGTTGAATGGCCTTTGAATGGCTCTTTATTTCAAAACAGCTGGCTAGAATGTCAGGAATGTCTGTGCATAAGAGGTCACATGTTATGGAAATTACTTGCTTGCTTGTGTGGTTGCTGACTGCAACCAGGTACATTTACTGTACATGTATAATTCATTTATTTAGTAAGCCTTGATTCTGCCAATAATTTATGTGCTATTTTTTTCAAACCATTCTTTTTTTCAGCTTGTGTGAACTGTGTTCGTTGGTCTTGTGGTGGCAAATATCTTGCTACTGGTGGAGATGACAAACTTATTATGATCTGGCAAATGGCAAGGTACATAAAAGAAACTACTGATAATAAAAAAAAAAAAAATAAAGAAAGTTTTTGTAATTATAGCCAACAAATTATAACAATGATATCGATTAAGTAATAACTTAAGATTAAAAACATACTGTACACTAGATATAACTTTAGTTAATTAATTTGATCAAATTTTTGATAGGTATTTGGGTCCAACAGCAACATTCGGTGGAAATAGTGGCAAATTGAATGTAGAACAATGGAGATGCGTTTATACTTTACGAGGTCACACAGGAGGTGAGCCCATGACCACATTTACATGTATTCACATCAACTGTATTATAATTCTGAAATGCATGGGGATGCTGCTTTTGATATTACACAACTGTGCAGGTAGGTTTTATCTTTATTTTGTTTCGTTCTTCATTAAGCTGATTACTTTCTGACATGCACACTTTTCAATTATAGATGTGTTGGACATGGCGTGGTCACCCGACGACAGCTTCCTTGCATCAGGAAGTGTTGACAACACAATCACAATATGGAATGCTCAAAGATTCCCAGGTTTGTAACCTTGGTACAGCTTTGGAGGGTGATTAAATTTTCTGTTTTCTGTCTGTTATTAAGTCCCACTAGAAATGCAGTTTTAAAGTTTTGATTTCACATGGAAGTGAGTAGTGACTGCTGATTACAGTAGTAGTTTGGTGCACTATAGGTACTGTTTGGGTTCTGGATTGAAGCAACTGAGGTTTAAGCTTGGCTTGCTCAAGACAGCTCACTCTAACAGAGCCATCTCCCCATTCTGTCTGAGAACAAACAGGAACTATTAAATTCTCGGGGCACCCTGATGACATCCTGTGGCTGAAGGAGGAGGCAGGTAGAGGGGGAAACCTGCAACAACTAATTTCCTCACTCAAGGCCGTGTTCTAAGAAAAATTACAAGGAGCCCAAAGTTTCCTAACCATGAAATCCTGGGTGCCCAGCACTTTAGCTTACATGTAGTGTATGTAAGTTCCAGTTGTCCAAAGGCAAAAGTTAGTCACTTGGAGTGTATGGTACCTGGCTGGGCGTTTCTAGAGCACATGCCCCTTCAAGGCTGCTGCCTAATGGGCACCCGGTTGCCTGAGGCCCCTAAGTTATGAATGCAGGCGACTAAAGTTTTGTTCAAGGAGCGCAAGTGGGCACCTAAACATGGAGTTTTCATTCCGATCTAATCTGTCCGATGACTTCAATCTTCTTATAAAAATGGGTCAAAAAATCATTCACACAATAAATTAAACGGAAAACAACAGCTACTCTGTTCCTGGTTTGCTATTATCACAAGAGATATGGGCCAAAACATGGCAACAAAGTCTCTCTCTGCTCACAAAACAGCCGAAAACAGTCATACATGTATTTTAAAATCGCCCTATAATGCATTGCAAGCTCAGTATTGAAAAAAATGTACATCATGTCTGCCAATGGATTGTGTCTCTGTTGATGCATTACTGATTCCAGTTTTGATAACAAATAGTTTTGGAATTGGAGTTATGATGCTGCTGACATTTTTCACAATTGAATAAAGATAAATTTGCTTAAATTCTTGGGCTTTTTTTTGCCTGATACTTTGACAAACTTCACTTACATGTACTGAATGAATTTCTTTAGTTTCTGAAAGGACTGTTTACGACTTAAAAGTTGAAATATTCAAGTAACTAGCAGGCAAACAGAAAACATCATTGCAATTCTTTGTGCATACTAGAGTTTATATTTTAAATATTAAATTATCAAACAAATAATCATGACTCTGCCCAAGACAAGAATATATTTTTTTCCAAAAGAGCTGCCAATATAATGTGGTAATGCTGTCTCAAAATCACCAAAAGCTGCACCACTTGCATAGAATACTGTAGTATTCTTCCTCAGTCATGACCTGATCACTTTGCTGAACACTTGATTTAGAAAATTTGATTGATAATTTAGGCCGAATTATTAGTGTCTCATGGAAAATCTCAACAGACGGAAAGGGGCTACTCCTGCCCCCCCTAAATTTCCGCAACTCACTACACCCCCCTCCCCACCCCGCATCTTTCCCAACCTCCCCAACCCCCAGGAATGACCATGGCAAATTTTATCCTGGGCTCCTAAAAAAATGGCTTGGGCTTCTTAAAACTTTCCTTAGGCAACAGCCTTATGCCGGGCCTTCCAGAAGGAAAGCTATTTTGCATGCACACCGTTCTGTACATTGTTATCTTATGTTGGGTTTTACTGGTGGACAGAAAAGCTATCAGACTGATTTGACTGCTAGGATTTGATTATTGATTCTCTTTTTTTAAAGCTCTCCCCCTTGTTTTTCAGACATTGTAACTGTTTTAAAGGGACACAGTGGAATGGTTAAAGGCGTCACGTGGGACCCAGTCGGTAAATATCTTGCTTCTCAATCAGATGACAAGACTTTAAGGGTGTGGCGAACATCCGATTGGCAGCAGGAGAGTGCCGTTAGCGAGCCCTTTGCTGATTGCAGTGGCACGACACATGTCCTGCGCATCAGCTGGTCCCCGGATGGACACTATGTGGTGTCGGCACATGCCATGAACAATGGAGGTCCTGTAGCGAAGATCCTTGAGAGAGATGGATGGAAAATGAAAATGGATTTTGTTGGGCATAGGAAAGCTGTCACATGTGTGGTGAGGGTTCTAAATGATAAATAAGGTTTACAACTTGTGAAGTTTTACCTTAATTAAAGATGTCATCCTGTCCTCAATAAAAAGAGAAATTTTGATAAAGTACAAAAAATAAAACTACAAGAAAAACATAATTTTGGGAACAAACTTTTCTTTACCTGATTTTTCCTATATTTGCTACTGTCCTGTAGGAGGCTCATAATTCAGCTAAGGGTTGAGAGGGGGAACAAGGAGAAAATTTGCCAATAGCTCATAAATTGTTAGGGAATGGTTTCAAATTCTGCTATACTCCAGGCAGGGAATGTAGTTGCACAGCCATGTACAGTAATCAATCAAGCTTAATTGACTTATTGTGAAATTGCATGTGCCTCTGAACAGAGATTTAACCCCAAGCTGTTTGTGAAGAAAATCGGTGAGGACTCACCCAGACTCAAGGTACATTAATCTTTGCTCTTTTATAATTTATTTAGTATTTATCTATATGAGGTGCAAGGTAAACCATGATCTATATTAGACTGAGAGTCATTCTCACTAGCCTGCAAAATAATTCCTTACTAGCAAGATAACTATATTCCAAATTAAATTAACACAATATAATTTCATCTCTTAAAGTACACTTAGTAATTTGTTAGTGATTTGAATTCCTGGATAGATATACAAAATAACTTCACTTGCATGTTGGAGAAACAAAGGATAGAATCCTCTAGCTGAACTACAAAGTCCTGGGCTTTTGGATATGACTTTCTTTGCTCATTGCAAAATTATATCCAATCCTTCAACTAACTTCAACTTCTTTGGAAATCTTAGTAATATTTGAGTCAAGGTACATGAAAATGCATGTGTTTGTACTACACACATTTACAATAGTTTGCTCTGTTTTTCTCTAGCAATATTCTTGTTGTGCAATTGGAAGCAGAGACAGATCACTTTCAGTATGGGTAGGTTCACATTTTGAGTTAAGAAATATAAAGTAAGATTTACTTTGTAAGCCTGGGCAGAGTGAAAAGCACTGTATGAACCAGCACTACAATCATCTCAGCAGTGTATGGGAAACCTTACCAGGGTTTAATACTTAAACATGTTTATACCCAATGCACCAAATACCGAAATAAAGTATACAATACATTGTGTAATTATAATGGAATTATAATTGATTGTGTGTTGTTTATCACAACAGTTAACATCCCTTAAGAGGCCCCTGGTTGTCATGCATGACTTGTTCAATCACTCAATCATGGATGTGTCCTGGTAAGGCTGTTATCTATAATGTATAACCCAGTGTCAGATGCCTGAAAACAAACACACAAATGTCTATGCAAGGGCCATTTGTTGGTTGAACATAATTGAATTATAAAAAGCAGACTTGGAGCATGCAGAGTTAAATTGATACATGGGTGAAGGTTAAGTCTGCATGCGAGTCAAGTCTACGCCCCCCTGGATGGGGTGCTAGTCCATCACAAGGCTACCCCCAGCATTAAGTTTGACGGTACCCATTCCTACATCTGGGTGGAAAGAGGCACTGCGAGAGTAAAGTGTCTGGCCTCAGAACACAATGCAGTGACCCCAGCCAGGGCTCCAACCCGGACTGCTCAATCCAGAGACAAGTGCACTAACCATGAGACTGCCATGCCTCCCTACTACTTGAAACAAGTCAGTTGTTACTTTTATTCTTCACCTCGCTTTATTGTTTGTTTGCTGATTCTTTTTTTGTTCCCTTTTTTTTTGTTGCAGGAGTGATTCAGGATTTCAGCTGCTGGTGTGTTCCTGGGATGGAACAGTGGCATATGCAGATTTCACAGCAGAGGAAGTTGGTAGACCAATGTCAGAGGAGGAAAAGGTACATGCAAATGGCATGTTTTTGTTATCAGACTATAAATAATCCCTTTAATTAAAAAAGTCAGTCAGGTACCGTATTTGCCTTGTCAGAATGCAATAACTACATGTAAAGGTACTACACACTCTAGTCACCTTGCAAACTTACATTTAATCTTGTTCTGTACAGGAAAAGTTTCACAAGCAAGTTTATGGTGTTAGCATTAGTAGTAGCAAGTCCAACTTTGCCAGTTCAATCATTGAAAATCCTGAGATGCTGAAGATACAGCAGAGGCATGTTATGAAGCAACAGACACTAGCCAACACTAACAAACCTCCGGCACCTCCTCCTCCGCTGATCCCGTCTGGGACACCCACTAAACAGGACTCATCCACAATGAATGGTATGTGTGATTGTTTCATATTAACCCTTTCTGGCCTCAGGCTCAAAGACAATACAACTGTACAATTGTACACTTTGGTTACCTTTGCACACTGGTGGGTGAATAACAAAATGTCCTGGTACTTGATGGAATACTGTAAAGTCTGCAATGTTTTGTATTGTAAGCAGTCCTTCAATTGAATCCAGAAAATTTTCTACCTGCTTGGTGACTGTTACGTGCGATGATCGCCAATGCATGTGAGAATTCTAAACAGTTGGGAATTATTCACAAACATAAATACTCTTAAACTATAAGTGCACCTGAACAATTAATGTTTACGGAAAAAATCTCCCTAAGCATGCATGAAATCAAAACATTTTTGTAAATTAATGTTTTTCTCTATTCTCATAACCTGTCTGCCTGGAATTGTATTGCTGTCATTATGAGAAATTAGAGATTGATATACATTCTGTCTTTCAGGGAGCACTCCCAGTAAAAGTCCTACATATTGCTTAACCAGTCCAGTCACCAAAAGCCCAGCAGATCTTGTTGTAAGTGTTTCAAGTGTGTACTGTGTACATGTATCATGTTCAATGTGAGTCAAAAGTGTTGGGATTCTTATCTTGACCCCTTAGTACTGCATGCTACAGTTTTCACTAGCATGGGGGGCAAGTCGAATGGACTCCTTTAGCCCCTCTCCATGGACAACTTTTGCTGTTGCTATTGGGGGTGGGGTGGGGGTGGGTGGGTGGGTGGGTGGAGAGTTCAAGAATTCAAAAGCAAGGATGGAAATACCTTTTTATAACGGCAGCAGTACAGTATGTTGACCTTTTTTGAGACTACAGATTGTACTTCTCAGACAAGTCTCCCAGCTTTTTTGACCTGTTTTGCACCTGTTTGCACATGCTGAAATAAAAAAAAGTTGGATTCTGTTAATACGCCTTGTATACCTTCTTGGCTTCTTCAACCCATTATACAACCTGTACGGAATAATACCAACAAAGGTCTATACTAAGGAATACAATACTAATTTATTGCTCATATTCTAGATTTTTATTCCTTCTCCTGTGAAGTCGTGCGTTAGATTTTCACATGAACTGACGAGTGTTTTAAGGTAAAATAAGTTGTACGTACTTTGCCTCTGACCTTAGCATTTTTCTTTCGTGCAGAATGTGAAGGAGAAACAAGTGGAAACAAGGACAAAAGATGGCCGCCGCCGTATAACTCCACTATTGGTTTCAACCATGGAAGTTAGGTGTGTTGTGTGTCTCTTCTTCTTTTACCCTGGATTGCTGTTGCTGCGGGTGCTCCATAATGTTCAGGGCAATTCTCTCTTTCATCTCACCCCACGAGAAGTTAGCCTTATAAACTGATTCAACTTCATACTCAGTCGCTGCATACTCTAAGTAGTTCTTACTTTCTCTAAGATTTTAAATTGTGCGGCCATTTTCCCGCTCGCTTTGATCCATTTTCACAGAGCTTTGAGGATAACCGAGCGTTCCTTGGTCAATACGTAAAGCTGTCTTAAGGGAGCTCAGTCACGGAACTTTGAGTTATTTTGCCGGCCGCGCACAAAATTACCTTTTAATTGAAGGAAATCTGAAAATAGTAGTTTATTAAGATAGAAAACACCAAAGAGTTAAAAATAAACCATAAAGGAACAAGCATAGTTGAGGATGGAGAAGATAACCACGAATTACAAACGACGAAGTTGAAAAATTTAGGCTAAACTTTTCAATATGCGCAAATTGTGACTTTGCTCCTTTAAGCTGAATTGTCTACGTGTTATAGATGAACGGCCCTACAGTGTGAGGCTTGGCTTTCTTCTAGAACTCTGCACAAACAAACTACATTTGTATTTCATTTTTTTTTTTTTTTTGATCTGTTCAACAGTGATTCACCGCTTCCATTTGGAGGCTCCTCGACGGCCATCTCGCCCCCGGGTAATTCGAACCTGAGCAGTACATCACAGGCATCGTCCGCTATTCCAACCACGAGTCAGGTAACAAACTGAACACTTGTCTTCTGATCAGGAATCTTCGTTTGGAAGACTACACTGAACCATAAATTTACAAGCCAAAATAGCATGCCCCAAAATTTACCGCACAAAAATTGTAGTACGTGTAATTATTTGGTTCCTCTCTAGTACTTCTCGGATGGTTCGCCGGAAGTCAATTCCATTTGAGCATTTGGAACTCCCCACAACTTGTGGAAGCCGAAGATATGTGTTTCGGGACGAATCTGTAGTATCCACTTTAACTCAACGTTTTTTTGCCATTGTTCGCTCGGACTGAAATCAGTGCTCCTAGAGCTCTCCGCGATGTTTACAAGTTAGCCTTTTCTAGGCTCTCTTTTGTGGTAGCCTGCGTTGCAGCCGGACGTCACATAAAATCCCACATATACCAGACTATACCGGCGGTTTAGACTGTCTGCGACGCAGGCTATTTTGTGGGGGTAAACTTTTTTTTTTAAATCAGTTTAAAATGGCTCGTTTGTGACAGAGTAGTTAAGACTCGACAACAGTTTTATACAGAATTTGATTTTCCCGAGAGTAATGACCGCCTCAAAGATATGACCCGAAGTTTTGTTAAATAAACTAACCGTGAAAGCGATGCTCTCACTACTTCCTGATCCGGAATTCTACAGGATGTAAGTTCTTATCTTACAAGGTTAGGAAAAGCTTGTTAATGTTTTACTTATTATGATCTAGACTTTGGTGGCTCTGGACTCTAGAATTGGGGAAAATGCGACTACTGGATTTACAAGCAAGTAAGAGGCATTTAACTACTGTCATTTAATTATTAACAGTTCAGGTGTACAACCCTGTGTGGCTCACAGTTCTCTGTGATCTACTAGCAAACATGTTTACAAAGCCTTCAATGTAGTATTTTTAAATTCATGTGGTACTGGACAACTTTGACGAGAAAACAATTTGTGGCGCAAAGAATTTTACGGACAACTGAGATAAGCACCTGAGTTTCATAGTTTTACGTTTCACAACTGCGTAGCTATGTCCCTTCAGCATTACATGAAGTATAGTCCCGGCTGAGGTCATGTAGAGTCCCAATTGATTTATAGTGGATTGATAGTCAAGTTCGAACTACATGTAAGCCACATGAACCATGCAATCCAAGATGTGCCATAAAATAAGACAGCACCTCTGCAGCGTTAGTAAGCACCTTTGACAAACTCGCTGCATACGTTTAGGCAAGAAAGCTGTTTACAAAATTACGTGCTAACCTGTGTAGCGGAGGGATTTCGAGCTACTAATTACTATATCTTAGAACAGTTTTCAATCGAGGGTTGTGAACCCAAACCAATGTAATCACTGTAGCCAATCACAAAGGACACAGACAATCCAATGTAGCCAATCAACACTTGAAGTAAATACATGTCGCTGACTCGAAGCGCGGGAAAACGCGTTAGAATGAGTCTCAACTGGTTTTGCTTTTACTTCTGATTGGATGAAAAAGTGGCGCGAGTTGTAGCGTAGAAGTTCAAAATCAATTACTTTTCAACGCTCAAGTGAAAACCGCACTATCTTTAGATCTAAAGACAAGACTCCAGAAAAAGTCGAGATTCTTCCTGTAAAAACCGTCTCCGCTACCATGAAACCCATCACGGCAGCAAAAGCTGCCTCTACAACGACAACAACTGCATCAGTGACAGCTGCGACAACCACGGCTACCACCATTGCAGTGAAGAGAAAGGCAGATGCTCCTACAACATCACATAGTAAAAGAGCAAGGAAAGATGGCAGCACTTCTGGTTTGTATCCGTTGAATTTAATTTGCTGTTTTATTTAAAAGTTATTCGTAGTTAGTCCTGTCAGGTTTGATGGGTACCATCGCATGTCTCTGACAGCACTTTCTTTTCGTCCAAGCGAGTACGTGTTTTTGTCCTAACTCGCTGCAACAGTTTTCGCGCTCTTTCCAATTTCAGTCTTAGCGTCGAGTTCAACTCCTAGAATGCTTATCGATTTGTAATATAATTATTGATTCTACTCTTTTCTTTTTTAGGTTCAAAAGGTTCCAGTAGCTCAAGTACGGTAAGTACATTTTTTGTAGCCTTTAGTATAGCCTGGAACGATTGATATAGATATAAAGTGAATAACGTTTCACAGTACGTTGTGCGGTGCATTCCTAAACTTCCAACACTTTCTCGACAAACCTCGGACTTCAGTTCAATTGAGATGAAAGAATGCGACATTTTCATCTAACTCTCGCTGTGCTGGGAGGACGGTCAAATGTCGACAGCATTTTTCTTTATGCGTGATTTTTCTCCACTGCGATGAAGGATAGAGATGTTTGAATGATTAGCTGAAAATTTGAATTCTCCTAATTGTTACCATACATTTCTTTAAAAATTAGCACTGAGAATTTATTAGTACATCAAAGCGGTATCCATTGTTGGATGGTTTTCTTTATTCTCGTCATCTGAATGCTTGACATTGTATTGTTCATGCGAAACAGAAATCGGATTTTGATCAATCCTGTTTTTTCACAGTCCAAACAGAGAGATGATAGAACAGACCAAGAGGAAAGTGTTGATGCTTCTTCGCACATAAGGCACTCTGTCGCCATTCCTTACCCGACTCCACAGAAAAGCCTCACAATGCAGGTAACTGGGTTACTGTCTAAAGGATGACAAATGAAAATGTAGCTTGACAGAGAAACGCCCCCGCCCCCCCTGAGAATCCCACATCCCGTTAATTTTGGCTTGCGTTATTCTGTTTCCCGTTATTTCCAATTGCAACGATTAACGGTTTTCCCACTTGATATCCTGTTTGATCTGATCTAAATGTCCCATATCCCATCATTTTTTCTCCTAGATATCCTGTATCCGGTCAATTTTTTATCTAAATTTCCCATTTCCCTAAAACCCGTAATTAATCTATAGTAATACTCCTCCTGCTGCTTATTTTTTTATTCTTTTTTAATCCTTGCTACAGATCAAAGGTTCTGGAGGCGAATCTGCCCTTACGCTGGACTTAGATAACAACTTGGCTAGCCAGGGTAAAGTGTTTACGTACAATCATCCAGTGAAGACAGTATATCGATACAGTAACTCTTGTAATTTAATTTTAGCCGAGTTTTCACAGCAGTATGTGAGGCGTTTGGATCATTACTGTTTTCCTAGTAGCATTCCAGTCCATAGTTTGATGGTGTAGATAGAGGGGATGCATGGATAAAGCGATACTGTGAAAGTGAAAAAAGCTCATTCACAACTTGGTCTAACTCTTAAAGGAGCTGCGTCGCGGTTTGCGCGTCTGGAAAGTTTAGCCTTAATTTGTCAAGTTCGTCGTTTATAATCCGTGTTAAACTTCTCCATCCCATCCTTGTTCCTTCATGGTTTATTATTATCTTTTTGGTGTTTTTCTATCTTGGCAAACTACTTTTTTCAGGTTTCCTTCAATTTAACGGACAATTTTCCGCATTGTCAACATAACCCAAAATACCATGACTGAGTTCCTTTTCCCCGTGCAACGACCATTTGTCCCGCAGAGTCTCAGCTCAGGTGTAAGAGAAGTCTTGCTATCAAGTCCCGGCCAAACGATCGCAACATGTCAACGCAACATATCGCAACATCGTTGGGCGCAACATGTTGAGTGTTATTGGCTCAAATTTGACCATTTTCAAACTTGAGCCAACAACACCCAACATGTCGCAACACGTCGCCACAGGGTGGCCAAACGCGCGCAACATGTTGCACCCAACAATGTCGCGATATGTTGCGATCGTTTAGCCCGGGCTTTAAAGTGAAAGACGATCACCCAGCGACAAAGCGAAGTTCTAACAGCAGGGACGTTTAATAATATCGCACCAACATTTTGAACAGTAAATTTGAACAACTTTGTACCGCCTTTATCAGTCTTGCTTTATTTATTTGCACTGACTCTTTTAGGACCCAGAGTGCATGTCCTGAAGTGCGGTACCGCTGGTAACCCGCTATGGGAGACCGTTATAATGAGCCCTGGTATAGCCCTGGCTGGTAATCGGTGAGTGTCTGTGACGTGCATTAGGCTTTCCGTGAGTACGGATTTCACGCAATATCAACAATTTTTCGTATTTTTCAAATAAACAAAAAATCACCCCCATAGTTAATCTATGCATGCCAGCATACATTTCTTTGTAAGAAATTGCAAGTTAGGACTCCCATATTCTTATGAGTTTGCAACGAATTGTAATGAAAATTCACTTATTTCCTAAATTGAAGCAGTGCGGTTTATTTTTTGTTTGAATGAAGAAATCGGAAAAGCGTGACATCGCTAAAAAGGTCCATATATTATTTATCTTTATTAATATAACTAAAATAAAATGTCCGAATGATGGAAAAATTCCGCCATTATTGGATAGCCGTCTATGGTATAATGTCTGCCATGTTCATACATTTTTTGCCATTGTGTTTTATTTTGAAGGCAAGTGATCTGTGTTGCTTGTGAGAACAGAAGTATCGACATGTTTTCATCCACTGGACGAAAGTAAGTAACCAACTACTGCTTTTATTCGGGTCGTACAGTTCTGTTTTGAAACATCGTCAAGTATAAGCATGGAAAAACCAGTCGAACCTCCCAAGTTGTCGCTTGCTGGGGTGGATCTCGGATTTTTCACAACGGGGCTGGGGGGGGGGGGGGTGGGGGGGGGAGGTGGCTGGTCATTTGGGATTGCAGAATCAATGAGGTATGTTCCCAAAATGTTGCAATTCGAGAATTGGAACTTAATTGAAAACCGTTTCACTAGAAATACTAGCAATGCCACAAAGTAGAAATCACAATGACGTACTTGTTCAGAGAGTTTGCCTTTAGTTCTGCCATAATATTCACAACCTTTTTTAAATATTTTTTTTCTTTTGTTTGAACTGATCGAGTCATGCGCGAATCCTTTCAGTAACAAACAAAAAATAATTCCTGATTTGAATAAAAATATTTACAGAGTCTGCTCTGAAAAACTGAAGATATTTTAAATAGGTGACAAACTACCTATTTGAAGATAGCAGTTTTCCAATTGTGTCATCCGAGTGACATGCTTGCTTTAGTGACACCTTGATGTCTGTTTTTGAGTAGAATCCTGCCATCCATGGTGTTAGACTCGCCAGCCTCCATTCTGCAGTGCAGTCGTCATTACGTCATGGTCGTCACCTCCTCTGGAGGAGTGTTCGTTTGGTGAGTATTACATGAAGATCTCTTTGTAAAACCTTCTGCTCCCTAGAAGATTTCCTGCGTTTATATATAACAGTTGTCAGCAAATATCAGATAACCGTTTCCCTTGAAGTTTTTAATCTATTTGTTATTGTTATTTTTCGGAATGAATAGGCGAGGAAAACACAAATTGTGTTTTGTGTTGTAGATTATGAGTAGTCCCTCTTTCGCCTAGTCCGTCGCGCGTCACGCGAAAGAGACGGCAAGAAAAAAATGGCCGCGTGAAATCGCGCGGCCATATACGGTTGCGCTCGACGGACTAAGCGAAAGAGGGACTACTCGTAATCTGTTTGTGTTGTCGTTCATATGCTGTTGGAAAAGAAGACTTGTTTTCACGACGCTACATTTCAATGACATTTACTTTCAAATAGGGACACGAAGAGGGTCGCTGCTGTGCTGAAAAACGAGCCAGTTCTTCCACTCTTATCGGGTAAGTTCTGACTTTACAAAATCGACTTTTTTTGGTTAGAGCACTCTTATATTGGTCACTGGAACTTCTGCGAGGTTTTTGTCTTGTATTTTTCCTTCATAAATTGAAGTGAAATCAAAAGAATAGTGATAATGTCAGTAAATATTTTTAGCTCGCAAACTGACTTGCGTATTTGTTCGTGCTTTCTGCTTATCCAGGTCCTGATATCACCATCACCCGAGCCTCAATATCAGAACGCGGGTTTCCCATCATCACTTTGTCCAATCATGCTTCGTACTCCTTTGACACATCCGTCGGGGCCTGGTGAGGAACACATTATGACTAAAAGGTTTTAGGCCCCGCGCAAAGAGTGAGATTTAAAAGTGTTATTTTGACTGAAGCATACTTAACAAATTGACGTCAGTTTTTTATGCGTCTGTCCTCTTATTGATGATAAACTGCCTCATAACATTGTCAAAGTGGCCGTGGAACCACGAGCCGTAGGCGAGTGGTTCCGCAGTAAACTTTGACAATGTTATGACCAAATTTATCATCAATAAGAGGACAGACGCATAAAAAACTGACGTCAATTTGTTTTTTTTACAATAACAAGACCCCAAAATGGTCAAATACCGGGAATAAATGAGGTGAAAAGACGCCGTAAACTTGTCGTAAACAAAGATAAGTGAATTATATTCAAAATGACGCGAATACTGTCAATAGCTTTTCTCGCTTTTTGATTGGCTACTTAAAAAAGTCAATAATATCTCATTGGTTAAAAAGTTGACAGTTTGACAGCTGAAAGTTGAACTTGTAAGCTTGCATAAAGTAAACTTTTATCCGTCTGTACTCTTATTGATGATAAAAATGAGCCAATCAGCGCGCGAAAAATTAGACAGTTATTGTAAAAATTGTTTATGGCCAATCTACTACTGCTGTGCCAGCTCCTCTCTAGCTTTTGGAGTCCGAGGCTTGCTTGTAAGTTCTGTCAAAGGAGCTCAGTCACGTTATTTTGAGTTATTTTGGCCACGTACTAAATTACTTTTAAATTGAAGGAAGCCTGAAAATAATAGCTTACCAAGATAGAAAAACACTAAAGAGTTAGTGTAATAATTTAACAAAGGAACAAGGACGCCTAAGAATGGAGAAGATTAACACGGATTACAAACGACGAACTTGGAGAATTTGGGCCAAACTTTTCAAGATGCGCAAGGCGTGACGTAGCTCCTTTAATATGCTTCTTCGCGTCCCTCGCAGGGTACAGCTAATCTATGCTGAAGACCTCTTGGCCATCAACTCCGACCATCAATCTGTAGCACCATCCCAAGATCCTCTACAGGCAAAGGGACCTCTTGCCCAGCTCCAAGGGCAGAATTCCAGGTTGGTAAAAGCCTTGTGCACGGTGTTGCTTATCACAGTAATATTAAACTAATCAGTTGTGTTTGATTGTAATTTATCTTAAATAGATGCTTACGTAGCTTATAGATTTCTGACAAATTTTTCATTTGAATTATCCAGGTTGTAGCTCTTGGAATTAGCTGGGAAGCTTTGTGCTTATGTCCCTTAGGTCTTAATTAAATAATGCAAAAACAAACTGAAAGTAAACAAAAAAATGTTGATACCATGCTGAAATAGCTGAAAAGCTGGGGACATTTACTACAGTAGAGGCTTCGCTATCTCGAACTTGGTTACCGCAAATTCCTTTCTCTTATTATACTTTTCAATCATTAACAGTTTTTTACATCTCCAACTCTCTTGAACTTTTCGTTTTTCGTGAGGGTTTGAGGTTTTGGGATACAACTGTAGACTACTCACGTGACAAGCGAAAAAGTTATTTCTTAGGTTCCGTCCACACTGCGCCCGAGGAGCTTGAAAACGCAGCTTTATTTCTACGGTCAGGCCTACCGTCCACACTAATCCGGCACGAAAACGCAGCTTTATTTCTCCGGTCAGGCCTACCGTCCACACTAATCCGTCACGAAAACGCAGCTTTATTTCTCCGGTCAGGCCTACCGTCCACACTAATCCGTCACGAAAACGCAGCTCCTTTCTCCGGTCAGGCCTACCGTCCACACTAATCCGTCACGAAAACGCAGCTCCTTTCTCCGGTCAGGCCTACCGTCCACACTTATCCGGCACGAAAACGCAGCTTTATTTCTCCGGTCAGGCCTACCGTCCACACTAATCCGTCACGAAAACGCAGCTTTATTTCTCCGGTCAGGCCTACCGTCCACACTAATCCGTCACGAAAACGCAGCTCCTTTCTCCGGTCAGGCCTACCGTCCACACTAATCCGTCACGAAAACGCAGCTCCTTTCTCCGGTCAGGCCTACCGTCCACACTAATCCGGCACGAAAACGCAGCTTTATTTCTCCGGTCAGGCCTACCGTCCACACTAATCCGTCACGAAAACGCAGCTTTATTTCTCCGGTCAGGCCTACCGTCCACACTAATCCGTCACGAAAACGCAGCTTTATTTCTCCGGTCAGGCCTACCGTCCACACTAATCCGGCACGAAAACGCAGCTTTATTTCTCCGGTCAGGCCTACCGTCCACACTAATCCGTCACGAAAACGCAGCTCCTTTCTCCGGTCAGGCCTACCGTCCACACTAATCCGTCACGAAAACGCAGCTCCTTTCTCCGGTCAGGCCTACCGTCCACACTAATCCGTCACGAAAACGGAGGTTTTCGAAAACGCTGTTCAAACCGGAAGAATTTGAAAACGCCAGCAAGCGTTTTCGTGTGGACGGAAAGCATTTTGAAAACGGAGCTTTTCGAAAGGATGGCGTCACGATAATCATGTGATTTCTCTGTCCGAGTTTTCCTCAAACGCAAACCTAAAATGACCGCTGATTGTTGCGTTTTCAAACTCCCCGGCGTAGTGTGGACGGAAAACATTTGATACGTTTTCAGAGTGAAACCTCCGTTTTCAGCTTCATCCGGGGTATTGTGGACGGGGCCTCAGAGTTTGCGCTGTGGATTATTTTTTGAACCTTGTCGTGTTGTGTTTTGCAGGTTCGGTCGTCAGTCCTCGAGAATGTTCCGCTCCAATCCAGGAAGACAACAGTCTGCGACTGCAGTTCACTTGGAGGTCAGTTACAAGCCGCTGCAGTTTTTGGACAGCTCTTTTTAGTATATTCTATATCGCTGTTAGGTTGTATATGTCGTACAAGAGCGTAAAAGCGTGCGCGACAACGTCCAAAGGTACCGCAAACTGCCGCTTACAAGCCCTGAGACCAAACAACTTCATAACGGGTTTTGAATGGACTTATAAACGGAGGAGGTTATATCATCTCCATAGAAGTATTACACAATGAATACGCCGTAAATCTGCAAATTAGGCTTCAAACAAGGGCTTGTACGTTAAATACACGCGTGGAACGTTTGTCTGTACCGTGCGATCAACCTCTTCAGATCACACTAAAACGTTTGTTTTAGAATGATATCGTGGTCGCAGTTGTTACTGTGGAACTTCTCTTTCAGGCGACTAAATAGTCTGAGAGTAGCGCGAAGAATCTTGTGTAAGCAAGTCATTCCAGTTAATCTTCTTTCTTTCCTTAGAACCAGTTGTCGTCATGCGTCGCATTGGGGTCTGGTAAAGAGTACTACTTCTGGCTGACAACGTACGTACGGTATCTTTCTCAAGCAGGTTAGTGGTGACTGTTTTTATTTTACAAATTACTGTCATATCCTTTTTTTGTTCTTCAAAATCGTCCCATCTTTGGAGTCTATTCATTCCTTCTTAGGTGCATTTGACTTGTCGGACTGGTCCTGTCAATGACTCTTCTTGTCTTCCTGCTCGTTCAACATCGTGAGCTTTCAGGACTTTTTCTGTTCAGTGATGTGTACTTTTTTCCATTCAGGCTTTGAATCACGGTTAAGGGAAGTCTGTGAAGAGCTGCTTGGACCACCCCACAGGTAAAGTTGAATCCGTCGGAATCTCACAGGGACATAAAGAAACATACAACTTATTTTTGTTACAACGGTTCCAAGCTTTACAAGAGTGGTTTTCCTACTCTTGGCAGCGGTTATCTGTTTCCCGCGCTGACTCACTAGGACGTGTTTCCCCGCGCTATGCGTCAGCTACATGTATTTGCTCTTAAGTTTTGATTGGTTCACTGGATTGTCTATCTCTGTGATTGGTTAGAGCGATTACTTTGGTTTTGGTTTCACGACACTCGATTCGAGAGCAAGTTCGTGAGTGTTTTCCGCCAGTTCGACTAATTCTTCCCTTTTTTTGGTGGAGACAGATATTCCTCGAGCCTGCAGGTATTTCAGCTCTGGAACCATCCAGGTTTTAAAAATTTACTTCCTTTTCCGCCAAACCAGCCATAGCTTTCCATAACTTTCTTGTATTTTCGCGACAACTTTCGCCGCATTAGCCTCGCATTCATGCGAATGGGCCCACTCGTCCCAGGGCCATCGGGGAATACGAATATCGTCTATTGCCTGATTACTCTCGACAGTCAATTGAAACGCGCTCTATAAGTTACTGAAACGGTATGTTAAAAAACAAAGGGAGGTTGCCTTGAGCATTTCATTTGTGTGTCCTTAATGCGCTTTTCTTTTATTGTAGATCGGTAGGACCTCAGGATAAGAGCTCTAGTTGGAACCCATCTATACTGGTAATGGCAACGACAACAATCCTACCAAAACTACGAATTACCTTAATATAGGAAATTAATGCTGAATTTAGGTCGCATTAACTGTTAATTAAATGAAGCGTTAATTTCAATTAGCGTCTTAATTATCGCGACAGTATTTTCCTTTATATTTTAATCTCTTGTGTCCTTCTAAATAGCTATTTTAAGTGGAATTCATTTCTATTTACAGGGATACCAGAAGAGAAACCTTTTACGCGAACTGTTACCTCATATTGGTAAGTCTTGACAGTTTTTCCGCGTAACGGTTCGTCATGAATTTCGCTGCCGGGTAGTCCTAAGTGGTAACATCCGTCTTGAAATGCATTAATTAGTTACGGTTTAGCGTGATAGCGCGCTCTCGTGTTAAAGTTTCGCGCCTGCTCTCGTCTGCGTTTCGCATTGGCTTTCGTGCGAACGAGCGAGCCGGAAACGAAAGAGCCTATTTGTAGTCTAGTAACGGCTAGCGAGCGATTTCTTATAACTTGTCCTTTTTTTGACTTTCAGGGACAAATATTCGTTTACAGAGACTCTTCACGGAATTCAGAGAACAGCTAGACGCGCTCAACGTGCGGTAAAGTACTGATGTGTATTGTAAAATGAACTTTTTGAGGCCTACCTTACACTACAGTTGAATAGATAGCGTGGCGTATAACGAATGTCACGCACCACGTGGCTCACATCACGCGTCACGGAAGCCAGATGTCTGGAGGTCGATCACGTAGTTTCTCCCGCGACGTTGGTGACGTGTATCCGCTGATAAACAGCGTTGTGTACGTTTGGCTCACAAACAGGCGACAGAAAAAAAACATTGCTTAGGACAGACTTGGTTATTTGTCCTGCGGTTCCTTCGTTTGTCTCCTCTTTACGCTTGGACAAGGACTTGATAACTTTCCGTGCGCTGTTGAGGCGTGGTAATAGGGAGTTTACGAAACCACGACGGCGACGCCGAGGGCAACGTGGAATAAGAAATGAATTTATATTTTACCTGCGAATCTCGCGATACTCTAAAGTCATTTACTTTGTTTATCACTGTCAAAACTATCACGAAACTGAATCCTGAACACAGCGATAAATTTGAAATAAAAGTTTGAAAAATTAGCCGTCGGGGTTCACGTTCTCCAAACAACGCAAAATTTGGTCATTTCACGTTGTTGTCGTGCAGAGGACGGCAAAGAAATGTACCAAGAATTATAACGCACGTTCACAGCCATTGTACTGCTCATTAATTATTTTGTACAGTGACATTCCCGTTGCTGTTGTCGTCACTATCACAGATATCACTATCTTTGATGCCACTGGCTTCTGGTTTGTTAGTTATTGCAAGCATATCTCTTCCTTGGTTTAAGAGTAGCCTGCTCATTACAAATATCTAATGTAGTATGCTGTATGGATATTCTAAAATATGGATTTTTGTGAGCTATTACAGGCGTGAAACTACTTGTATAGAAGCTTTTCAACAAAGTTGGAAGGGATTTTAAACCGGCAAGCTTATGTCAGCTTGGAGCTGACCGGTACTAAAACGTATACAAAGTTCTGAAAAACGTTAAATGTCATTAAAAACTGTTTTAAAACTGCTGTTCTCAATTTTCACGCTGGGTTTGTCGAGATCGGTTTCTCGTTACAGTAGCAATCTTCACACATTCTTAGATTCAAAATCAGTCTTAAGGAACATTACGGAAACATTCTTTGAAATGTTGGAAGTGAACGTTGTGGAACTTTTTACGATATGTTTTGGAGCTATTAACTTAGGTGGCAGAATGAAGTATTTGAGAGTTCTATAAATGAGTGAAAGAGCTTCTCTGTAACTGGACTTTGATGAATGGATAACCGTAGGCGTGTCTAGAGGGGAGGGGGAGGGTGGGGGGGGGGGGGGGAGGGGAAGCGGGATGTATTATATGTAGCCAAAATAATCTATTTTTACACAAGACTGATTTGTCCGGCTACAACCAGTAGAGTAGGTTGGTAAAGGTGGGTAGGTTAGAATATTAGCTGGAATACCGCTTCTTGTGCAAAGGAAAACAAGTGTGGTTAAATTAAAACTTGTGAATAGTGCATTTTCAACATGTGCTAAGTTTGTGGTGTATGAGTTAGGAGTATTCGACTCCGTGTAGCTACAGTTGGTCTCGAAGCTTTATTGTTTCAAAAAATGTTTTTTACTTTAGTCAGTCTTCCTTGGCGTGTTTTCCCCATTTATTAGTTTTCCTTTCAGAAACAGTTCAGCGCTTTTGATTCAGTTTCTACGGCTCAATTGTTTCTACTTTTGTCGAACGAAATTTGTTATGCAGAAAAACGCCTGGTGACTTGCGTAACCAATGTGATAAAATCGTGTTGCGTGCGTGAAACAAGTTTTGAGATCGCAGATAACGTTGAAAGAGACAAATTGCCCAAATTTTAGCGCTGAGGTGTTTTTTCTATCTATGTTATTACAAAAAGAATATTTAGAAAATTCCGGCACTTGATATACATAAGCCATTTTGGTACATTACTTTGATACATTGAAATGACGGCGATAACTTGGACACGACGTAAAACTGATTATGGAGGCTTTGGCTGCGGAGCTCTTAAGAGACCCCATTTAAATCACTTTGAAATTAACGACACAAAAATATTGTTTTTCGTGATATCGGAGAAACTACTGATACTGTCGACCCTCGTCGCATTTTTAAAAATGTTTTGTCTACAAAACAAAGTGCTCGACTCCAATATGGCGGCCATCTTAGTTTGAATAGCAATGCGAATGGAAGCGGGAGATTGCGGTTTTGCTCTCATTCTCTTGAGAAGAACTGTTTAGAGCGTGTGGGTTTTGATAACGATAAACCGCAATGACGTTTGCGCTGTTCAATTTTCCCCTTTTTTTTTCTGCGCGCATTATGACATTTTTCTTCACATGGGAACGTAGGCAATTGGTGTGAGTTAATGACTGTTATTCATCTGTACTCTCCTTCATGGAAGATTTTTTCAGAGCTTTTGCTGTCTATTTTTTCGTGCGATTAAGTTTGCCTTCTATTCTTATTTCTCGATCTTCTTGTTTTACACCAAGCAATCGCCAAGTGTCTCAAAACAACAGCAACAACAACAAAAAATGGGAAATTGATGGTATAATATATTCGAAATCCTTTAAAAGTATCATAATTTCAAGGTGTTTTTTTCCAATTTTGTTATGCTATAAAACTCTTAGTGATCAAATTTTATTTTTACTACAACATGATCTTCGTTGTATTGAAGGCAGTGGATGTGGTAGTCTGGTACATAAGGTGTGATAATTCTCATTACTTTCTCGGGCAGCTACAGCTATTAGCGAGAATTTCCGATGGATTTTTACACAAATCGGCTTTTACATCTAGTAGCTGGAGAAAGTTTTTGTTTTGTGATAGTAAACCTTTCATATGGTATTGAAAAAAAGAGGAATTAAATTGGAATACGTAGCGATTATTCAGGTTAATTTTGTAGATCTTTAGGAAGAGTGAGCTATTGGTAGAAGTGCTTTCTGATTACAAGCGCTAAGCTTTGATCATTTCATAAATACTTTTATTCAGTCTTCAGATAGCTTAGTGCTTTGAATGTTAGAAACAGTGAAACTAACTCTTTAATGCCCGTGGAATTAGTTGGCTCAATTTACGCTCAAATCGTTTCGCGAGTTAATGCAAAATCTATTAACACTAGTTTCAGTTTCTTTTTTTCTTTTTGCGTAGCTAATGAAAGTTATTTACCTTTCGGTGCCGCCAAAGCGAAAATAACCAGCGTGTCGAAAAGGTTATTCATTGGTAATTTTAACAACCCAATGGTTAAATTGGATACATTGTAAATTCTTCGTGGGAAATAATGCAACTATTCACGAATCTCCGAATCAACAAAACATTTGTAAACATTAGAGGCGTGTGTCTCACTATCGTTAGTTTACTTTGTATGTTTCTGTATGCCAATAAATTCAGGGCTGGAATTTCTTTTTTAGTGTCAAATGATGCTTACGATCGATTTTGTGGTCACAAAAAGTGTCGAGCGACATGATGCTCGGCAAGTCTTGTCAATAATTTTCTTGTTTTATTTTCGCTTATAACAACGATTTTTTTTTTCACCCTTATACATATGATAAATTTGCATGTAGTAATATCAAAATCTATCGACTCTTAACAAGCATGTTTTAACGCAGTAGTTAATGCCCTGGTTATGAGACTTGTGATTCCAGAGGAAAGCTTAAGTGTTACATGCCTTATGAAGACAGCGATTCGGATTGCATTCATGAAGTTCATGCCATTTTTTTTTTCACAAACTATTTGGCGATATGGAAATTCGCAGTTTGTTGGCAGCTGTTGTTATGTTTAGTTATCACATTGCCCCGAAGGCATAAGATAAGCGATTTAGTGCTCTTGTAATAAATAAATGTTAGTTCGTTGTTTCAAACTGTGCACCCTATTTTCAATTCCGAAGGGGCAAAACAAAAACGGTTCTACGATTTCAAAATAAAAATAGTCTGCAACAAGACTTCCTAACAACAGAGTTTTTTCATTTCCATATTTATTTAGTTTCGTTTAGTGATAGTATTGGCCATTATAGACACGAAAGATAGATTTTCGAATTCTTTTCTCCTTGCTGAATCGCGAGGTTGTTTTATTTTTTGGTTAACGAACGTTAATAGGAGCGATTTGCAATCTGAAGGGAAACGTAGACAAAGCATTCTTATCTCGAGTCTCCAGCGATAGGACTTTTGTGATCATGGTTTTTGATTACGATTGTTTGTTCAAAGGTTTTTGCCATCATTAAACTTTAATATGTGCACCAGAATTTACAGCTTAAAAGTTGGTTCTTATTGAAGTTGGGAGTTCAAGCTACAGGATATTTACCTTGCAAAGTAATTTCGATTAAAAAATGTCTTCCAAATTAGCTGAAAAGCGTCGAATTGAGATAATTGTAATGAAAAAAACCCATCTGGTGCTCGCTTTCTCGAAGTAATTTATGGCTGTTTGCGGAGGTGTATAGCTAGTATACATTTAGTGTTTGCCAATTGAAATCTTTCGCGGAGAATTTCCCTTTCGGTTCGGTTTTGATCTCCACAGTGCGTCGTGATGTTTATGTGGAAAAAGGCAATTTTCTTTAAGGATGTAATGATACAGCCAGCACTTGGGTAAAAGGTTAAGCAATTTTACGTTATAATGTACTCCGTAATTCTTTAACACCGCCCACTCTCAATCTATAACTCCATTATTTTTTCGATATTAACACTTGCTTCAGTTTCGCTCGGCTCATCATAGGAGCAAAAAAAACTAATTAGTAACCTTTCGATTCCGTATTACCATTAAAATCTACATACACCTAAGGACTTTCTGCGCGACGTTTTCGGTATTATATTGCTCGAGGCTCGAGTTATGTGTTTTAGAAAGTGTTTTCAGTTTTGAAACAAAAAAAAGGACGAATTTGCTATTTCCGGGTCATCTTGAGCGTCGCAGGTGCATTAGTTGTTCTACAACAATAAAGAATTCCATTTCTTCGGCCGCTTTGGCAATGTGCAAACACAACTTGTACACGAGAAAGAAAAAAATTTGCATGATAATAGATTATCTGGAGCAAATGGGGCTAGCGTTCCAAACAATACGTTTTTCTCGTTTAAGTAATATTCTGGTTTTCGCCCTCTTAGATTCTTCGTGTTTTTGTGGATGGTTTGTTTTTATGGAAGTGCTGTAAATTGTATTGCGGTGGTGACTCCGAATGAAGTTCTTAATGCGCTTAATGACGAGTTATTCTAAGACTGTTTTGACTTTCGATTAAAGTGTTTTAGTTTTTATACGTGTAAAACATTATCATATTTTTATGTTTTATACTTATATTTTTATCATATATTTTTTTGGTGAGCCCGGAATCTTTCTCCAAGACAGAACAATGCTTGGGAAACACGTTACAATACTTCTTGGATGAGAACGGTTTAAAGTTTAGAACTTCAACGAACGACGGTTTTTATTTGAAATTGTCAGACAAGTTGTGATTGCCTGTGTTCTCTTGTAAAAAATCTAAGTGTTGTTGAAATTCTGTCGCAGTGAACAATAGCTCATGTTAATTTAGTTTGCGTGGGAGGGAAAGACACGTCACTCAAGCGACAAGCGCGCGCATTACCAATAAGCGAATATACAAATGGAATGAAGCTCTGTAGAAGCCATAAAACAGCCATCACCAAGCACTTCACTATATCGCTATTTCAAACAAGATGCTGACACGAATGCGCGTTTCTTGAGAGCAGGCGAAGCATCTGAAATCTTCTCGCTGAAGACTGATGGCAGAGAAATTTACTCTCGGTTGGCAGCGGAACTCCATGGCGCCAAGAAACGATGAGTAAAAAACTGTCAGACTGTCAGCGAAAAAGAGGAATTATCCAACCGGTCTTTGGCTGTGTTTTTCAGCCGGATAAACGAGGGATTGCTTAAATAAGTGGCCTTTAGAGAAGATGTCAAAGACCGGCAATCAAATCACATGGAAAGACCAGCTTATAGGCGCGATTGTGGTCATCTTATTTGTTATAACTCTAGTCTTAAACTTCTTGGCACTTCATTATACCTATGTCAAAGTTCGCAAGCCTTCGCTGAAGAAAATCCCGCATCTTTTGGTGGGCGCTCTGTCTTTGGCAGGGCTTGGAATTGCCTGTTTTCAGTATATACCATTCATCTCGTCTCGGTTCGCGGGTGAGTGGTCGCGCGACATTGGCGCGTGTCACTTCGTCGCGTTCGGCGTTCTGTTTTTCGGCACGTTAACCATCTCTCTGGTGGTAATGATGAGCTTAGAGCGACTTGGCGCAATCGTCTTTCCTTTCTACTACAAGGAGAGCGTCACTTTTCACAAGTGTGTGGTGTTGCTAGTCGTCTTGGTTCTGTACTCCTTTTTACTCGCCATTTTACCGACGGCGCTCAACAGAGTCGAGCTGAACGTCTCCACCGGCGTGTGCAGCTACGCGGTCGAGTCTCACAACACGGATACCAAGGCGGTGGTGTATGTGATGTCGACGCATTACGTGCTGTCAGTGCTAGTAATGGTGCTATCTAACATCACCGTGGTCTACACGCTGCATGTCTTGGAGAAAAAATCTCTCTCCGATGTTTATGATCAAGATAGCAGACCCGAGAAAGGGACACGCGCGAAAAGCTCTGGTACCTCTGCCTGCGTGAGTTTCGCCAAGATGGTGGCGCTGATGGCCGTTTGCTATTCAATTTGTTGGACTACAATATTGGTAAGTGCTGACTATCTTTTAATTATCAGTGTATAGGCGAGTACGTCCATTGACCGGCGAATTTATGCGTAATTTGGTATTATTTTTTCGCGCGCCCGACCTCTGGATATCTTTGCTTTGTTTGTTTGCTAATGTTATTATAGATTCCATCTTGTTAATGTTATTGTAACTTTTCCGCGCGTGTACAAGTTTGGTTAGACTGTTTTCACCAACATGTTTCTTTCATTAACTTAGTGCCGGCTGTACAGACTTGATCAGTTTGGTTTTTGTCGGTTCAAGCTGCTTCGCTTTAAGTGACCGGAAATCCAAGCTCGGAAATCAGGAAAAAATAAACCTCTCTAGCCCGAAATTTCACCGAGTCCCTCGTGTTGTTGTCGTGGTTTGTTTAGGTAATGTGTGGCATTAAGCTGGTTTATCGACCCAAGGAACAGAAAAACGCAAAAAAAAGTCGCTTAGAAATGAATACATCGGGGCGTATTGTTTAGAATATACTAATCAGTATAAGAGACGAAGGGTAAGCTTTGAATTGATGTAGACATCAAAAACCTGCAATAAAAAGCATCACAACACTCAGGGTAAACCCGCGTTGGCCGAAAGAAGAGTTGTAAATATCTCTCGATTTGAATTTTCAGTCGTCTTCGCTAAACACTTCGTAAGCTATTAAACTAAAAGCGCGTCATTGTGTTTTTCTTCTTCAGACGCAGAGGCTAGTGGTAATTAAATCGAACTTTTTTCAGATCAGTGAAAATTAATATTTTCCAATGAAAATTATTATTTTCTGTCGGTCGTCTCGAAATTTCTCGGGAACAGCTGTAGCTTGTGGTAGAAATATTAACAGGGATCGGACCAGTCGTGAAACAAAAGCAAGCGCAGAGAATGAATGAATTTGTTTCCTCTGAAACCAATCCGTGAGGCAAACCAAGATAAAACAAAAATTGCATAATGATGTCCCCGAGGACTTGCTTATCTCGAGCTAAGTGATCGACCATCGCATCAACCCGATTCAGCGTGCGTCAGTGTGTAATAGAAGCGAATTGAAGTCTGATTACAACGCTCTCAGCCGAACAGCGGCATCTTTCCATTATTCGGCGCAGAAATATCGGAATTATATTTCCTTATTACGGTTAATTTTTATCACCTTTCACCACTTACAGAATTTATGCCAACGAGAATTGATAAAAGAGCGGAGTCCACATGCACTTTGTCGTGCGGTTGGCTATATTACTTCCTCAAAAAAAAAGAAAAAAAAAATAGATGAAGCCAAGATTTCATTGACGAGTTTATCACCAGTGCTGTTCTTGGTTGGCTGGGAAATTGAATAAATTCTTTTCATATTCCTTCGATGACGCACTGTAATTGGCGACTAGCCTCAGTTGAGCACCGATAGGTTTTTTTTTTTTTTTTTTTTTTTTTCAGGGCTAGCTTTTAGTTGATACATGTAGTTGCGGGAATCTTAGTGCTAATAGGCATGATGTATTGAAGTCGCCCCAATAGCTAATGTATTCATCTTATCCTGCCACTCTTTTCGCGAAGCTCGTAGACTATCTTCTCCGACTGCATTTTAATAAAAATACCGACTCATTTGACCATTTAATTGACGGTAAAAAATTGACGGTAGAAAACCCCATCAAACGTCAATACACAAAGATATACATTGATTTTCCCGCAGCCATTGAATGCTTTGAAACGTGTAAAAATTTGCATGCACCGTGAGTAAGTACGATGAACTTTCGATGAAAAGGGAAGCAGACGAAGCAAAAGACTGACGGCTTGTTGTTAATTTGTCCGTCGACATAGTTGCAGGCAACGTTATGACATTTTTTCACTGCTGTTTTCCCATTTTATTGAGCAAGACATTAAAATATAGCGGTGAAACTAGACGAGTAATTGCTAGTCGCTTGTTGATACCAATAAATATTTTATAGCATTTCGCTAGCTCCCGCTATCTCGTTTAATTCGCGTGTAACTATGTGAATATTTGAACCAAGTTGACCCACTGTAGAGTAAGAGTTTAAAATTGACCGAAAGATCGAAAGTCTACAACCTTAGGCTGTATTTTTTGCTACTCGCACAGAAATTATGATTTTGTTTTTCCGTTGTTTTTCTCAATAATTAATTAAAGTTAATTGCCTAGTTTTGCTAAAATAACGGAACGGTTTTCAGTTGCGGTGAAAGTGAAAAAGCTAAGATGATTTTTTTATCTTTTTTCTGGCATCACATCCTGTATTTTAAAATGAACTGCCCGCGAGCAAATTTAAAATTGAAATAAATGACGCTTTTTTGAAACAGATACGACCGTGTTTTCCTTTTCTTCTTTACATTGTTTTATTTCAACCCTCTAGAAAATTGCCGCCACAAATTCTTACAATGCAATATCCTTTTCTCACAGAAAATCCTACATGCTAATATCCGCTAACAAATCACAATGTAATGGGTGCAAAAAAAAAAGGAAGGTAGAATAGCAAATGAAAGAACTTTACAATTTTTCTTTTGAGCGCTAACTTAGTTTCACCTTTACACCTGGTGGGTGGTTTTCGCACGAAAACGTGGCATTTCGCAGAATTGTGAAGTTCAGCGGGAAGCTTGGCGGGAATCAAATACAACGCATTTTTTTTAAATGTTATTTTATGCAATCTGCGCAAACTTTTGTTGCTTAATGAAAATTTTTCATTCTCGATCTCATGAAGCCTCACTATTTTCAGGCAAAAGAAAATTGTAGGGAAATAAATTAAACCTTATTCATCACAAATTTAAGTGCGAGTTCGCTGTTTATCGTGTTAATGAGAGGACTTTGTGCTGTTTTGTCTTTAAGTAAATATTATTGACATGCTTTTCGTTTAATATAAACACAACACAGCTAAAACGAAACTTGAAATATACATTTGTAACTCAATTTTCTCTTTTTTAATGACATATGGGAAGTTTTTCATTTTAAAAGGAGACATTTCTCATCAAGATTACATGGCGGATTTGGCCATTTTTACGGATATAAGAGATCAAAGTTCTGTGAAAACTAAACCACATCCCATGGATTAATTGCATTCCCCCAAAGTCGCTCAAATCTCCAAGACGAAACATGGAGTTGTTTGTTCATCCGTTAACCCAAAGCCCAGTCTAAATAAAAATTACAGGAAGAAACGTTCTAGCTTGTACAGCACAATCCACGACTGGATTCCTTATTTTTGCAGAATACGAGTCCTCCTGTTTGCCCCCCACCCCCTCCCCCTCGACCTGTACTCCTACCAGGGGCGGATCTCCAATGGGCGCAAAAGTAGTCGAGACACTGTTAGAAAATGACGCTTTTCGATACTTAACCTCTTATTCCATTTAATTTGCGGGCCCCCCAATTCAATGTTGTGTGGTGCTGTGGTCTGTGCAGTCTAAGAACTAGAGAAATCAACGCTGTTTGGGGCAAGGGGGAGGGGGGAGGGGGGCGAATGTTTCCAAGACGCTCGAAAATCGAATTTCACTGTGAACTGTCTCAACACTTTTGTCGCGTACTGTAGGATAAATGGTGACTGATTTCATAAAATAATCCCCGAAGGCGCAATCTTCTTGGCTCAGGGGTCCTGTGCCATGATCCCCCAGGGAGTGTATTGGATTTTAACTCCCTCAAGTCCTCTTTCCGGGATGTTAAACCGATTTCCGTAAAACGGTGAAAACTTATATGGATCCGCGCCTGACTAAGGTTTTACGGCGATTAATTCGTTTGCAAGTGGAGAGCTTAGATGAAAGTGTCAAATTTTGGGCCTTTGTCATTTGTTGTCAGATCATTTCCAAAGGTGGTCTGTTTTTGTTTGTTTGTTTGTTTTTTATTACGGTTATATCCCCCTCCCGATATAAGCTCTCCCTGTTATATACTGTTTAGTTCCTTCCCCCCCAGGAGGTGGAAAGGGCCCCGTTATATATATGCTCTCCTAAAATCCTTAGGAACTTGTGTAAGCCCAGGGCTTAGATATATAAAGGCAGTTAAGTAATGTCATCTTTCGTTCGTTTATGAGACTAGTTCACGCGCATACTCAACGGATGGGAACCGCTATTAACCTGACTGCGAGAAAAAGTAACAGAACATCCTCAAACGCCTTAGGCAAACATGACATTGCTATTAACTTTTTATTATCTGATAATCTAATCTCGTTCAGGCCTGAATTTTTTTCAGGCTCTAATTTCACAACTGCCTTAGTTGTGTTTATAACTGCGATGATCAATCATGTCGTCATATCTTTCTCCGGAGTTCAAATATATTATCTTTCATATATTCACTTGTATTCTTCACAATCTACGGGTATATAACGAACTCACAATATAATCAGCTCCCAGTTGGCTTGATAACTCAGTTGCTGGAGCACTGCAACGGAATCGCAGAGGTCATGGGTTCGAATCCCGTTCAGGCCTGAATCTCACAACTGCCTAAGTTGTGTATATAACTGCGATGATCAATCATGTCTTCATATCTTTCTCCGCAGTTCAAATATATGATGTTTCATATATTCACTTGCAAGCACGCATAGTCTTATAGCCATTTCAAAAAAAAAAAAAAAGTTCAACTTTGGAACTAACAAATTTCAAATCATGTCCGCCTCCTTCACGACTACCAAAAATCAAATTGCGAGATATTGAACTGAGCAACTGAAACGAATAATTCATGAAAATTATGGCTGTCATTTGAAAAATCACACTCTGTGATCTCTTTCACGGAATTACAAGTTTAAACAACTTTTACAGACTAATGAACAGTACACATGCATGTACTGGTTAAGAACTTTCATTTGGACTGTAGTACATGAGGATTTCATCCACAAAATTTGAAACGTTAAAACCACATAGGCTCAGTAACGAAGACGAGGCTTCAAATCAGTGTATTCTAGTGAGATCGCTGGTAACAACAATGCAAGTCTTTTTTTGTTTGTTTGTTTTTTGTTTTTGCTTTTTTGTGTTTTGTTTTGTTTTGTTTTGTTTTTTGGTGTGACATGGGACGCATAAGGTAAATAGAGAGGGTTACGTACTCCTGAAAACCAGGGACACGGGCATATAGCAGAATAAATTGTGTGGGCAGAAAACCTGCATTTTCAAAAGTTCAACGCAAGACTTGTTTTTTGGATTTAGGATGAAGATCAAAAAATTCTCCCCAATAAAAGATGTCACGATCTCCATGAACAAGATTTTGCTCTTTGAAGTGTCGGTATGACCAGCAGAGTCTCATTTTATAGCTCGTAGAGTTACTGTAACCACTTTGAATTCAGCGTAAGACAATACAGAAAAGGCATCGTAACTGAAGGGCTCCAGTAAAACGTACGTGGGGATTGAAGGATAAAATAATTCTCAGAAAGCTTCACTCCGTTAGAGCCTACCCTTTTCTAACCACACGTATATAAATAAGCTATAAGGTGTGTTAGAACAGATCAAATCGCTTCTGTGTACTTTCAGAAATGACATTGTACACAAATTACACCATCAGGATTACATCAGTGTTTCTTACCATGTTTTCCTTCACTTTCAACATGGCGCAGTTTCAAGACCAGCGCGAACGGTTTATTTAATAACCCTTTTATTTCTTGCCATATTTTCCTCCACTTTCAACATGGCGCGATTTCAAGTCCCATCCCCGAACGGGTTCTACGAACGTAACACGGACATAACTGGCAGACGTTCTTAAATAATCTTTTTATTGTTAAATTTCAGATGCGAATCGTTATCCTATACGCTTATAACTGGCATAACAAGTACTTCGACCAAGTGGTGCTGGTGCTGACCACGTTGGATCCTCTTATAAATCACTGCGTCTGTCTATGGACTATGAGAAAATACCGCGATGGCTACGCATCCTCGCTGGGCAAGGTCTTCTCTTGCTTCAAGCCTTCGGAGGAAGGGATGTTTCGTTCCGCCATCACTCGGATCAGCTCTATATCCAGGCGTTCTTTTAGTCGCTCGTCTTCTTCGGCTAGGTCATCCTCCATGCGAACATCAAGAAGAAAATCTTGTAAGTTTGGAGTTGCACTTTTTTAGATATAAAGGAAAATTATTTTTAGCTCAAATTGTCGGCCATTTCCTCGTCCTGTATTCATGGCTTTGGGTTACTGATAAAGAGCGGCGAGACTACCGCGCGATATTCATTAATTATATCATTTCTTGCAAGGAGACAAGTCTCGTTCATCTCGTACGAAGCCTTAAAATCTTAGTGCACTAAGATAGATAATCACCAAAGGAATTACAGTGATCCATAGAGGACTAAAGATGGATCAGAGGGGGAAGATTGTTACGAAATTTACGAAAGAACTGTTCTTTTTTTTTTTTTCCGTGCTAATCTTTGCCGGCAGAAGGGCTGAGGAAGAGACAAAATTGAATTATTTTATAGATTAATGGAAGGAGTTCGTTGTCATGTGTAAAATGCTGCCAAAAGAAAAAAAAAAGCTTATCGAGCTGTTGAAAAATTAGAGTAATTTACAATTTCAGTGGTTTTAAAACCACGATAGTTCCGCGCAATGACGAGAAGATCGATCACTTTTCCGAAAAACGTTCCGGTCGGTCATTTTCAATTGAAGATTGTAGTGTATGGTTTTCTGGGCGGCTGGTTTCCCAAGATGATATAGTGTTTGCTATTTTAGCCGGAATAAACGTTCTTAAATCCATTGTCAAACCAGCAAATGTGCCATTTAGTAAGCACTTTATTTCTGTTTTGTATTAAAATGAAGTTAATTTATATACGCCCAGATTCGATGTCTCTTTACAGCTCTGCTGCATTTTTCATGAAAAAAGTTAAATTCTGCCGGGCCTAAAATTCAGTTTTTCTTTGTCCTTTAAAAACGGTCGTTTTTATGCCGGTTCGTTTTCAACTCTGGGTCGCGAAAAACATTTTTCCTTCCTCCTCAAATATATTTTTTCCACCCCCTCAAATTCGATATTCAGAGAGGCCATCAACCATTCAATAAGATCCGTGATGGCCCCTTACCTGTTTTTTTTTTTTTTTCCTTCTTATTTTCTGATTCTGGCATCCAAAAATCATTTGCCGTTTAAAGAAAGCAGTAAACGCCAGTCCCTGAGTGCTCAAAAACTCTGTGTTTTGCGACGTGGAAAAGTTTTCGCAAAGATTTTATTGCGTGGTGAGTGTTGGAAAAGAAGCAAACATTTGTCATTAACAGCCATAAAACCCGTGTCCATGAGATGCGTGGTAAGACGAGAAACACGAAATCTTTTTCCTTATTATACATAGTGACGTCCGTTTTATTTTTTATATTATACACGGTTTATTCAACGTTAAGTGTTTCTATATCATTCGAGTGCAAAGGAGATCTCTTATCAACTTATGATAAAATGAACGTCGATTCGTTTTAAGTTTTCACCAAAATAAATATTAACTAAGGTTAACAGATTGCAGTCAACGTCAGCGTTTCACGAGACCATATCCCGCGCCAAACAGTCGAGTGGCATAATAAGCGCCGCTCCACGCTGTGTGGAACCAAAATTAAAATTTTCTTGCTCAGTCAGTCATGCATGATTCGTTAATTGTCTCCTTGCGTGTGGCTAAATCGACTAAGTATTGATAATCACTATATTTCACCTGTTACCCTTCCCTGGACTTTAAGGTCAATAAATCGTGTATCAGCCCGCCGAGTGATTTATTACTACGCTATCAAGCACGGTTGTTTTGAATGTTCAATAAGTTCTCAGGTTCCCACGTCTGATTTCGGCATTTCTTTTTTTCTTACAGTGCATTCACCATTCATAGAAAACGTCTCGGCAAAGTACTTCCAATCATTAATTTTGAAACTGCAAAATGCGACACCTTGTTGATGTTACAACATGCTGAGTTTAAAGGACAGTTCTACCACTCAATTACCAAGTCGCCATAGATTACTTAGCTTTTATTAATACAAATTTCTGACTCGTTTTTATTCCGTGCAAGCGCGCTTCGTGAGTTTTTTTCTCCATCGATCGAATATTTATCTTTCAGTGGTTAGTTAATCCAAAGATTTAGTAGTAGATAATAACTCTTTCTCCAGTTGAAGTTCGTTCTTTGATAATTTTTACCCTCGTCTGTTTTGATCCCGCTCCCATTACTGTTTTCGTGCATTTCTCATATTTGTAGTTAAGGAAATTTTCCATGTTGATCGGTTTTCGTGTTTTCGTGATCGAATTGAGTACGTAGTTATTTTAAGTTGTTGTTCAAAGCGAAGTACGTATATTTTGAAATATAATCACGTCATATGGAGCTTTCGTGGTTTGTGATCGCGTTGTTTCCATGATTGTCATAAATATTTAACTGCAAAGCTTATGTTGCACGCTACTGGTTTTAACTGTTTCTATCAAAGAAAACCTGATCAGTAAGTACTTTCAGTCGCCTATTTCTTATATCCTTCAAAATGCGAAACTATTGGCCGAATTTTCCTGATAATGCTTCGGTAAACTTTTTCGGAAAAGTCTTCCCAGAAACGTGATCACCAATCACCTGCCATTAATACTTCGTCCATTTTCTTCAACTGTTAATAACTGAAAGATACTAGGTTATGGATCCACTACAAATCAGAGCCGGGTTGTTCAAAGCCTGATTATGCTAACCCAGGATTAGCGAGAATTTTGATTGCAGTTTTGCAATTTTCGGTGGGGTTTTCTGTTTAAATATTGTTTGTCTTCCAGTGTTGAGCGTGATTTATCTCAAAATACACAAAACATAAGAAGTAGAATATAATTTATTCAAGAAAAATTTATGCTTCGGTTAAATTTTAATCCTAGGTTAGCGTTAACCGACTTTCATACAACCCGGCCCTGGTATTTTTAATTTGTTTGAAGCCCAGATCCCACTCTGTGTGAAGTAAAAGAACTCGTACCCAGATTGCACTCTGAGTGTAATGTATAATAATGGTCTGGGCGGTAGAATGTTCAAATAACAGTAGATTATCAGCTATAATCTCTGCTGAGGGGAATTCAATTAGTTTTAATTGTTTTATTTTTTTTTTCCTTTTAGCCGCCGCACATACGTACAAACAAGTGGCTCAGAATAACCCAGATGTGCCGAGACCCATGCCGGCACCAGTTCGTGCGGAGATCCAGTCCGACCCCAAGGAGCTTGTAGAACAGGGCCACTCAGACGATCCTTAACGATGGCCGGCCCATCATGCTAGAGGTGCTACAATGGTAATAGTGACCTTCCTCAGGACCACGGGGACTACTCCGATATTTACAACGAAGTTCAGACGATCGAGGCGCCAGGAATCAGATTAAGAATGTCTATATCACCAAGCTTCATTTGATTACGACCTTGCAATTTTCATCAGTTGATGTACTTGCCCATATATTTAAAATGTAGAATGGAGTTGAGGTAAAATACTTATCCCAACTAAAAGCTGATTTGCCCAAAAACATCGAGGGAAGTTCTGCCAACCTTTCACGATGCGCTACGGTATCCGTTAACATGTTAAAATTTCAAACACGAAAAAACAAATACTTAGAAACGTTTTGAGGGCGTATAATAGAAGGGGCCTCCCTAGAAAAAGCTAACGCTCACAATACTTTTAAAGTTGTCCTCTCAGAACTATTCCAAACAAAAATGAAGGTGATATCGAACTTGACCATAGGCTGTTGTAATGTTTGGGGTGGTTTAATTTTCTCTCGACTGTGGTAAAACCAAAACCCAACAGAACATATTTGGACAATCACAACAACACGGGAAAAACACGATGAACCAATCAGACCTCAAAGAAAAAGCTTCCAACGGGTGCCAAGCGCGAGAAAAGAGCCATTAGTGCAGCGCGCGGGAAAACAGCCAACCGGTGCCAAGCGCGGGAGAGCTTTCAGCAGAACTGAATTTGATTCTGCTTCTGATTGGTTGAAAAAAAAAAAGCATTTCCTGATTGGTTACAGTCCGTTGCACGTCGGACATTTTTGGAACCAATCATTATCGAGAACGTTAGAAATGCAATTTCTTTGGACACCTCGAAAATCACTGTAAGGCCTGTTTTAGTTACGTCTACTAATCCAACCCGTTAAGAATATCGGTCGCCCGTGTAGGATATCAAAATTCCAAGAATGACGTGGTATCGAGCAGTTGAAAACTGCGACAGGAAATCTAGAAAAGCACCTCATTATGTCATGATGGCATATTTATTTAGTTATTTTTCAAATGTGTAAAACGAATAAAAAATAGTCTCACACTTTTCCGTCTTTTATGTTATCTATATTAGTTATGCAAAGCTTTTGACTCGTATTTCATGGAATATCCGACGAGTCACTTGTAGTTCCTCAGTGTACACACAATCCTTTAGGCGAGTGTGTTGACCAGGTAAGTAACAAGTGTGACATTCCTTGGAATACCACGAGAAAGCGTTGCATTACTATTTTATACCATACCGTAGAAAATACGGTGATGGGACCGGCGCGCAGCGCACAATGGGAAAGCTGGGTGCCATACCGTGGAGTAATACAACGGCTTTCCTGTGTTGATTGGCTGTATTTTAAATGCAATGTATTAGGCTTGCAGTCTAGTAACCTTTTCTCTTAAGATCCAACGAGTGCTGAGCACGAGCGCAAAAACTCGTCCCGACCCCACACCGCGGTCTCGACCTTCGCCTCCTTTTGGGGGAATCTATCGTAGTTATGTTGGGCAAGCAAGGCAGGCCGGTCTGGATCCGCAATATTTTGTCCTTCCCAAGGGCCACCCCGTTGCATTCGGGCTTTTTTAAAATCCCCCGCGGATAACAATTTTACTAACTGCAATCGACGAACTCAAGATAAAATAATGAGAGGATCTGTGAACAGACTAGATCCGCGACAAAAGCCAGTGAGACTATGACGGCTTCGTAGAGCAAGCGATTAGTTACCAGTAGCTGGATTCATAGAAACGCTAATCAAAAGCTATATTTAAATGAGTTGTCTACAACCAAGACTACACAGCGTTTGTGCCATGTCGACATTGCAATGACAAACTGCTGATCTCAACTTTGGTAGAGATTTATATTCTTTTTGTTTTTACATTAATATCCAGTCAAATAAGTTAATGTCGTTCCCAAAAACAGATATATATATATATATATATATATATATATATATATATATATATATATATATATATATATATATATATATCCCTCGTGCATAGAATGAACATATACCCACAAGAAAATGTGAAAATTCAAAAATATGGCAGTTTGCGATTCCAGTTACATGCAATGAATGTTGTTTGGAAATCTGTAATTTCAGTGGAACTCCAACTTAATCTGTGTTATCTGTCGAGTGTAACATTCCGGAAAGATCCTGGGAGGAGATAAAGAAACCATAAGTAAATCATCAGATTTTGATAAAAACAAATCAAAAAATCGAAAACGACAGCCACGACAGTGAGGAACATTCCGAACTAAGATCACTTGTTCAAGAACGGCTAAAGTCCCCTATTTCTTTGTTCACAAGGGATCAACACCACCCCCATCGTGGGTGCGGTGGCTTCCCGTTGTCTCGTATGGAGGAAAAAATAGCGCTCCTTATCAGCGATGTCTGCATCTTCGACGAAAAATAAATTAAATTAAAAAATGTCATATTCATACCATCTCCGGGATGTTCGTTTCGTTTCCCAGGAAAAGTGTAAGAGAGTCCCGTCGTACTGTTGTATAAAACAATTCTATCGCTGTCGTAACTGGCTGCGTAAAGTGTTCGAAGATCAGCAAAACTGTAGAAGACAAAAAATTCTTTCAGAGAGGCTCAAGAGAGAGGCTCAACATTTCGGCAGCTTTGTTGGTTCAGTAGGAACCACTGCTTACAAAGAAAAAGTAAATGTTTATCATAGAAAATTCGACCGGGGAATTTGATTGTCTAGTCGTCATATCTTTTTGCACATTTCAATTCGGGGATTGCTCTTACTTTGGTTCAAGCAAAATGGGTGACAGGCACGTAAAGCGAGCGCAATTCAAAAACTTGATCTAAAGCAGCACGGCCTACCTCACGCTGGAAGGTCCCTCGAGGCCACCACCCGCAGCATAAACATCGATGAAATTACCTGAAACAACCAAAACATTCCGATGGAAAAGTCGTACCTTCAAAGTTGTTGCTTGATCAGTTGAGCCTGAGTTTTCAAGTGCCCCCTCGAGGGACATGTTGAGAGCAGTACCCACTATCCGTCTTACGGTGCGACTACTCGAACCGGGCCACTTGGAAAAGAGTTAACCAATTAAAACTTTACTTGAGAACAAAGAATAGCGATCATTTTCTTAAGTAAACCAATAACATTTAATAATACAAACAACATAGTTCTATTACAAAATTGGACACCCAACAAAAGTGTGACTTGTTGCGGACCTCTCAGGAAACGTTGCCACTTGTTGATTGGTTTGTTTCGATCCTAAATTTTTAGGTTTAGGTTTAGTTGTCGCAAGACTTGACTACGAGTAGTCCCTCTTTCACTTAGTCCGTCGAGCGAGACCGTAAATAAACCACGAGGAAATGATGACCGTGTGAAATCCTGAGGGCGAGACGCGCGCGAAAGGAAGGACCTTCCTTTCGCGCGCGTCCCACCCCGAGGAGTTCGCGCGGCCTTTTTTTTCTCGCGATGTAATTTCGCGCCACGCACAACGGACTATTAAAGCGAAAGTGGTACGACTACTCATAGTCTATCGCGAGACGAGTTTTCAAATTAGAATTTTCTAGTGAAAATTCGCGGTCAAGGATTGAATGTGTAGAAGTGTATATGACACAGAGGAGTCGATTGTATTCACGTATTCATGTAAAACGAACCCTTACTTGTGCTCCCGAAAAAGACAGCACTCCATTGTTCTCAGTTTAAGTTCGGATTAATTGGTTAGTTTTCTTCTACGTGGCCGAGTTCAAGTAGTTTCATTGTTAGAGGATTTAGCCGTGAAAAGAATCAGCAAAAAGACTGACAAATAGCAGCGACCTAATCCACGTGACCGCTTTAGAGCTGCTTCGAGTATATCAGCTTGGGTCTCAAGTAAATCGTGTCAATATCAGAACTCTTTTTTCATTTCACATTTTTCCAAGGGGTTCATAGCCCTGCGTTGTTGATCTCGTTTAAGGTGCGCATGCGCAACTGTACAGTTTGTTTTCCAATGGCCGCTAATAAAATCTTAAAGACTGTACTAGACGGCACGAAGTTCCGTTACTTTGTGCCCACGGTACTGCCTAGAAATGTTAACGGAACCCATTGCCGCCTCCTACTGTAGCAGCGGGGTTTTGAAATTAGATTCAAGAATTCTGTAGGAGTTTACACCTATACTTTTACATTTCAATACCTGTGCGTCCATTAAATCGAAGAATGCTATTCGAAACGTAGCTTGTAACATAGACGTTTCTGTAATTGAGAACAGAAAGTGCGTTAAGTAATAATAGACTAACCACTCCCAAAACATCACCCAAGTGTTTAAAATCAGGTGCTGCACATAAGATCGATGTAAAACGCTTTGAACCTTTAGGATAAATCAACCTTGTTCTCCAGGTTCTCGCTCCGGAAGGGCAGGATATGAGGCCCTGGGAACGAGGTTGGGGGCGAAGAAGGGTAAAGAAGAGCCTGAACGGGGGGAGGAGATAAAAGGGAAGGCAAAACGTGAGGGAGGGGCAGGGCGGGGGGAGAGGGGAAGGTAGAGGGAAAATTCACTCACCCATCAGAACCCACAGTCAAGCCGACCGGTTTTTCCACTCTAGCAAATACGCCAAGGTTTTCGCCTAAACGAAGAAAAAAGGCGTTAGAAATCCACAAAAAAGAAATCAAGTTTTGCTCCCAAAAAGCTTACTTTTTTTGTCTTCGCCTAGAACAAAACATTCAGCTTCTCCACTCATTGAACTTTCAGCATCTGAAGTGGTTGCTATCCTGAGGAAATTCGTTTTGAAAGAAGCGACTTCGGAGCCCGCCATTTTGAACTGTACTTGGTAGCCAGGCCGTGTATATGTAACATCATTCCGTTCGACTCGCAAGGAGAAAAACCTGCAACTGACTTTATATCCTTCACAAGGTCAGCAAAATGTATTTCTCCAAGCAATTATCCACTTCACTATCCTCACTGCTATCATTTTCGGAGTTTGGAGCAAGTTTGGCTCAAAATAATACGGCTCAACAGCAGCCATAACTCAGAGAAATAATTAAAAGGCTTGCCGGAAGCTATTTGAACAAAATCTCTTGGACGGAATGACATCACGAAAATGCGGCCTGGCTGCTGAGTACTGTTCAAAATGGCGGCAACGATGTCGAATCTTGCGCTCTCTTTGGAGACGAATTTCAGAAGGTAAACCTGCACTTTAGAGGCGGAAACTTCGGTGAGTGGCTAAACTTGGTGCGAGGTTTTTATTAGCGTTGACAAAAAATGAAACGTTTTTTGAAGTGACCTTTTCCTTTAATCATCGTTCCCTCCCAGGTTTCATCACAATACCTAGCAACACGAGAGCCTGTTCAGTTTTAATGAAAGTGAAAATTTAAGCTATGCTATTTTGCCATCCAAGAAGAATAAACGGTCCGCAATGCGTACTTGTGGGCTTATGGCTAGTGTTATTCTATGCGATCCATTGGGTTGCCGTATTCTAGTCTTCGAGTAAGCAACTACAAGAATGATAAATACAATACAATAATAAATTATTAAATTAAATACAATAATAAATTAGTTTGGTAATACTGTCGCGTGACTTGTCGGTTCGCGCTAGGAACGTACTTGAGCCTGCTGTTTTAACTACCCAGCGTTTCCTTACAACCCGATATAATCAATATTTTCTCCATGCCAAAAGTAGTTGTCAGTGTGGCACTGAACGATTGAGAAATCGGAAATAACTTACCTTGAAAACTGCAACTAAACTCGCAACTGTAAGTTGTACAAGAATTACTTAAAACAAAATAAGGGCGCAGACAATACGATAGGAAACAAAGCGCCCAACAAAGCCTGCAGAAGGCTGGCAATGGCCGCCATCGAAGGACCCGGCGAAGGATCACTCGAAATTACTGGTACCCAATCTAACTATAGGACAAAATATGCTTCGGGAGGTCCGTTACGTGTCATCCCGTATACATGTACACAAGATTTGCCCAGACTTAGCGGGCCTTACGCATTTATAATGAATAAGCCCACAAAAAATTATGTGTACACCACATTACTGCAGATGTACTCAGTTCACTGACCGGAAGAAGAGTTGAATTTCAGCACAACATCTGTGTAATGGCTGCAGATAAGGAGGGTGCCATCTTTAAGGAATGCGACATCCTCGGGCCTGAAAATCACAAATTATTACCTTATAGTCGCGCACAAATACTACAATCGAAACCTAGCCTAAGGGGGACCTCCCATAAAGAGGAAACGTCCCAAGGAAACCTCCCCCGGAGGTGTGTCTTTATGTCTTTTATGGCCAGAGAGGGTTTTGTGCTTGTACAATTCACTCTTGCCTCTATTCTCTCTAGTTGTAATTTTGATCGAGACTCTTCGTATAATTTATTTCAGTTATGTGATTAAACATCATGTCTCCTGCGTTTGATTGACATACATATAATTATCATAGAAACGTTTCCATACCCCTTTAGGCCATGGGTTTTATCAGCAACCTGCAAAATGTCCAGAATATGGTTGTAAAATATATTTAATTCCAGTCAAGACAGGATGATTTTACTACCACCATGAGCGCACTGTAGACCGCTAGAAGCAAAACGTAGACAGAAGCATTGTCCCCCAACATGCTGTCATCTCTATTTAAGTTTACCGTATACCTTTAGAAGTGTCTCGCGTCTACATGTAAGTGATGTAACGCGTTCAGTTAAACTGTAAGAGCTGGCTATCAAACCATACCAAGAATTTTGGACGCGAAACACAGGAATTCCCCAGGAAATGTTCAAATCTAGGCAACTTTACACATGGGCAGAGTTCAAACGTTAGAGAACGTTGTGATGGCTCTCACGCTAACAGTTTAGAATAAGGACTTCAAGATACGCTACGGTGAGCCTCTACTGCGGCTACTTTGGCCGTGAGGGACTAGGCTGACAACGCCGTTTTCTCCACAAAACTAAACGGATTAAGATTTCGCGTGTGTAGCCTCTATGTGTGTTTGGAACAATGGCTTCGTTGAAGGGAACAAGGGACTTTATTCTACTTTCATACGACATAGGCTTAATTAAAGATGAGGATTTCTTCCTCCTGTATCCGTCTTGCATCTCCCAGAACTTATATTTGCCTCTCAGCGGCTTTTAGAGCTGCCTGTAATTCCAACCACAAAACAAAATAACACTGATAAAAAGTTCGAATTGAGCCACAGGCTGGGTGTTCGTACAACGTGATAAACTCGAAATTACATAATTTTTGATTCTCATACAATGCATTTTGAACAGCAATAAAAAACAATGTTACAGCTCAGCTCAGTATGTACGAAGCTTCCTTGTCTGCGGCTGTTCGGCTGCGTTGCGTTGCGTTGCGCTGCTTAATCTATATATTCATTTCAAATGCCACCGTGAGTTGTCTTTTGCTGCACTCATTGCGTTGCATCGCGTTGCGCTGCGCTGCGTTGCATTGCGTTACGTTTCATTCTGATCCTAGAAAAACAAATCCTGTTTTTCCTTTATGGTTGATTATTGCAATCAGGCTTGGTTAAGTCTATATATTACATTCTGTTTAATTTCAAATGCCACCGTGACTTGTTTTTTGCAGTCAATACTCACCACTCCAAGAAACTCTCCTTCGGGGATCGAGAATTTTACAACTTTATCATTCAGGAAGCTTGCCACATAAAGTGTGTCGTTAGGTCCAATAGCCATACCCTCAGGACAATCAAGATTACTCTCATTACCAAAGGCACCTACAAACCTGCAAACACATGACACAAAACATTCCTTAAAACCTAGTGCTAGCTTTCTTGTGTACTGTTAAACATCAGCATAAAAAGAGCAAGATTTCCATAATCCAGAATGTCACCATCTAAAGGCAATAGATTGCGACCACCTCTCGTAAGCGACCACCTCTCCTCAGCGACCAGTTTTCCAAAATCCCGAAAGTCTCCAAGTCAAATCACTACATTTGGAACCTCTTGTAAGCGACCAGCTCTTATAAGCGACCGTGACCATTTTTAGAGCCAAAAGTTTGAAATTTTCTTTTGTTTTCGTCCTCCCAAAAGCGACCACTTGACAGATAATTGAGAGAAAATTGTATAATGTAGATTTTGATGGATCATTTTAACCACTCTTTATCACTTTATGCTACAACCATGGTATCAAAAAACTGCCCAATCATTGGTGAACACGTTGTTGTCATTTTCGTGACACAATAAGTTCCCAAAGCAACAGTATGACCCACTAAATACACCCTTAATTACAGCTTTAGGGGCTTAAAATTCAAAAACAGCACGGTGAAATTTTTTTGTTATCAACTTTTACATGAAATAAGCATGATAAGACGCAACTTTTGGCAAACTTTTAAAAAAATCTGTATACAAGATTCACAGCCATCTTAAAGTTTTGAAAATTTAAGGTGGCTCTGAACTCTATGTAAAGAATTTAAAAAAAAATCAACATTTCTAAATTCCAATTCGATCGGGAATTCGAGGGCCACGGGTTTGTCAGTCATAAGACTGTTGTGTGTTAGCCTCGTTAAACAAAGTTAATTTATTTATTGCGTTCGACGAAGTGGAACGCAACCTAACTTTGACCTGTGGCTTTCCAGAGTTGGTTGCCCTGCGCACGGTTATGGGCCGAAAAAAACCACATTCCTGTAAGGACACCAAAATGGCCACCCCGCTTGATTTTTGCAGGGGCATGTCACGGCCAGTAAACTGGTACCGTTTAATGCTAAGACATGTGATAAGACATGTGGCGAACATGTGAGTATGTGAGCAGGCCACGTGAGCTCGTCTTTCCGATGGATCTTTCTTTGACTTCTTTCCATTTAGTCGCCGTACGCTTCGCTATTATGTGCTTTCAGTGTTAGATTTTGGCGAATTTAAACGCTTTGACGGTAGTATTTATAGAAGTCTGAGGGAATTGTCCTTGTTTATTAACACGACTTGGCTTTGGGATGATAACCGTGGGAACAGCTACATTTTGATTGCATTTGTTGATTAGTTCCAGTCGCGACGGATAGCACAGTCTTTATCAGGTCGAAATTTTATTGTTTGGAATCGGTGGAAAAGTACTCTGAAGGCAAGATCCATAAGACTACTTTATTCATCTGGGGAAATACTCGAATTAGTCGCACGGAGTTTGTTTACGATAAACGAACACGCGAAACAAGCACGCGATTGTGAATGCTAGCGTAGAATAATGTAGGTAATTTAAATATTCTATGAAACTTGCGAGTCTACAGAAACTGGCGGCGTCACGCAACGTATCAACAAATCGTGACCTCTTCACTAGCATGGACTTTGACACTATGCATATCTGTCTGTAAAACCTCGGTTGCTTCTGAAAAATGTTGATTTTAGCAATAGACAAAGGTTGAAAGTCAGCTAGTGAAATCATTTATTTACGGTATATATATATATATATTTAAGTGAGAACATCAAAGGCACTCTCATAATCTCTGATTACTACTAGTTTATTTATTTTATGTATTTTAAGACTCTCCCAAAAGTTACGTCTTATCGTGGTTGTTAAAATTTGATAATACAAAAATATTTCACCTTGCCATTTTTTAATTATAAGCTTCTAAAGCTGTAATTAAGGGTGTTTTTAGCAGGTCATACTGTTGCTATGGTAATCTATTGTGCCACAAAAATAATACAAATGTGTTCACCAATAATTGTGCAGTTTTTTAATACCATGATTGCAACATCAAGTGATAAACAATGGTTACAGCAACCTCTCAAAATCTAAGTGCTGGAAACTGTTTTGAGCCACCTTAAATGTCTTATTACCACATGCCAATGAGGCAAAATTTTGATCCAATATGGTTTAAGCTCTCGTGGCTTGACATTTTGGGTGATTCCCTACGGGAGGTTCAGCTGTAATATGATATCAAAAGGTTAGTATAGAAACCAACAGCAAGCCTATCAGGAGCAGTCTTCCTTTTCAATAATTCGTAACCACGAAGAAAGGGACTTTGAACAGGTTCAATCTTATAATACAATTTAATAACTATATTTACAAAACATTTGGCATTACAAAGACTTTGATCATTACCATGCTACTTTAAAATTAATAAAAATTGGATGTAAACTTTGTTTTGCCATTGCAAGACATGCAAGTTGCATGTGGAGACATTGCACAGTCTTGCTAGACTTAAGTACAATTTGTGTAGAAACAAAATTGTGCTAAAGGAACATTGCCTACAGTACTGTAATAGCCCCTTATTATTGTTTGTCTTTACAAATAAGAGCAAAATCCTATTCTCTTCTATTCTATAAATTATAGAATAGAAGAGAATAGGATTTTGTCATTTCAATTGCTAAATAGAATTGCAACTCAATTGAGACTTCAGTCATAAATTCCATATTTTACCTTTTTGTTTCTAAGTCATACTTGTGGATCTGATCTGTAGTAAAACTTGCCACATACAGGTATTTGACGTCTAAAAAATATATTGAACCACTTCAATTTATCTTAAATATTAAATATGTCACAACTGATAATTTTTTAACTAACAATTTGGGTAAGTCTTGTACATGGGAAAACTGTTTTTCAATCGATCCTTTACATCTTGGCATAGAAAAGCAGGCTGGAGACAAGCCACAGTAATCATCACATCCAATGAGTTACGTACACATTGTTTCTTACCAGCAACCATTCCCCATGGCCCATCAAGTCCATGACCCTGTGTAAATGTCACAGCTGGGCTTCCTTTTACTCTGGTATCTGTCACATACAAGACCTGGCAAATATTTGATGTACACTGTCAGTCTCAGAAGTTGATTTTATTTTCATCATAATCAACAGTAACTGTTTCATGTGATGGCGATAGTCTTATCATAATCCATCAAACATTTTCACTTGTGCATGACTGGTCTAATTAACTCGTGTAACTGAATATGCCCTGGGCAGCTGAAAATAGGGAATATCCAAGTGATATTCCCCAATTTTCACAACTGCACCTGCTGCAAAAAATATTTGAAGGATAATAAACACAACTGCCTCCATTTTGGTGCAAAAATAAGCTCCAAAATTTGTCCTTGGAGATAATCTGTTCCTCAAAGCTCACAGTTTTCCTCAAGCTATGCTTTCATGATCAGAAAACTGTTGAGTTCACTTCTCAAAACAGATAATGTCCACAGACAAACACCAGAACATACTTCTATGCCCAATGGACTTGCTACTGTTTAATATATACTGTTAAGAAGTTAGCATAGGCCTGCAATGCACCCAAACAGCTTCAGTGACACAGCACACTGAATATGATGCTGGCCTATGACAAATTATTTTCAACTGAATAGAGAGCACTGAGTGATCGCTAGTCTCAGGAAAATGAAATTATTAGTGATAGGAAAATTTTCTTACCTGATCAAGTAAAAAGCTGTCATTGAATCCCAATTATAAGAAAGAAATGAAATTCAAAGATGTTAGTCAAGTACTGAAACGGTTCTAATTATTAGGGAACAGCAGGGAACAAGTTTGAGGACTGTATTACCACAGTTATCATGTTTTCAAAGATTAAGTCTTGTTAACTTTTCTGCCACACCATGCCAGTGTAACCTTACCTTGATATATATAATGTATGATCTGGAGTTGCCAAAATGTATGAGGGTTTGTGCACCTTATCGAGTTCTTCAATTATTTGAGCTGTTTTCCCTTCCCTGAAAATACATACATGATGAGTAAATTGATTGCACTTGATAAAATACAAACAAAATTGATGGCCAGGTGACTAACATATTTTCCTTGAGGATATGACTACAAGTATATTAAGGGAGCTAGCTACCTAAGTGATTATTTCTTCAAGTTACTACAACAATAACATTAACTGCTCAAATCAAAGTTGCTAAGTAAATGAAGTTTAACTAACAACAGAAGTCAATGATGAGATCTGACTCACCATAAATAATGTGCAACTTGAAATGAAGGATTAATGAATGTATCAGGAAGTGGAAATTCTTGAGGCCCTACAAAACAACTGATACAAACAATGCCATAAAATTACTCATATTTAAGCAAATTTTTAGGTTTGTCCTATAATTTCTTGATTACTGTATAACACAGCTCATTAAACCACTGATCACCAACTGGCAACACTGATGTCACAGATTTCAATTGCAAAATCTAAACCCTTACTGATAACCAGATCTCTCCTGGCCTTGGACACAAAGGAGAATGAGCCCTTGTTTTTAAGATGTAATCAATCAGCTTCTAAATTCAGCATGGGCCATTCCATTAAATATCCCCTCCCCTACCCATCTATTGAAGTACCTTGACTTTTACCCCCTCAGATAAGTAAACTTTTCAATCCACAGAGAAAGAGAAAGAAAGATCAAAGTGCTGGCACACTTCCCCTTTCAGAGTTTATAAAAAATCACAGGAATCAACACAATTTCCTCCTCAGAAATGGCCTTTAAAGACCACCCCCGCCCCCCATTCCCCCCAGATTTCCTGGTACCTCAATGGGGGGTGGGGGGTACAGGGTGCAGATAAAAAATGGAATGGCCTAATGTAAGAAAACTGCTGTATTCAGCTCAAGCTTAAGCTGATATAAGAAATCTGAACAAGTATCAGGGGTATCAAATGGTCTTTGTAAGCATTTGTAAGCATGCAAGCAGTGGGTTTATTTTTGCAAGCACACTAGCAGTAATCAAATTTGTCTTGCAAGCAGTGAGCACTTAAGAAAATACAGATGGTAAGCAGTGAGCACTTTGCAAAAAAAAGAAAAAAAAAACTTGAAGTTTGCAAATTTCCCACTAGCTGGATTAATTCTCTCTTTTATTAAGGGAAACATTGTTTTACACTTAGTAATCTGGCTGACACCCCCAAAACAGGTCAATGGGCGCAATCACGGTTCAACCAATCTCAGCAGCTAACAGCAATTATACCTTGTTTGATGCAACATTACATCACCTAGCTTCACGTAAGTCAGTGTCAGTGAGCTTCAGTGGGTAGATGCTCAAAGAAAATCTTAAGCTTTCTAAACCGATGCTGTGAACATTAACACACCATGAGAAGAAGCTAAAAGGTACCAGACTTAAAAGTGTCATGACATGGATGGTTTTGTTGGTTATATAATTCTTAGGAAATGTAAGCTATGTGGCATTTAGTCTGACAGACATTTCGCCTTTCAGCTTCAATGATGATCAGCAAACTGTCCAACCTGATTTCCCACTGATTGACTGATGCCGTGTTTTCATGAGAGAGGTTTACTATGGTTACTGCTCACCAAGGTTTTGTAACTAAATCACAGTTATTAGAGAAACCGTTTACATGGAACTAATTAACTAGAGTAGGCTGCATACAACAGATGTTTTTAGGTTTTCTTGGAAAGCAAGTGCTGCAATGTTGCACAGAAACTATTATTTATAATAATATTATTCTTATCTTTAATTGGAATATATATTTACAGTCTTTGCCCAATAAAGTTTATAAACTGGAAAATTATAAAATTTCTGACTTTACTCCAATGCCAAACACAGGTCATTGTCAATTTTCAGGAAGTGAAGTTGAGCCAAACTCTCCATAAATGTAAAGCTTTGCAGATGAATAGTGCAAAGAAAATTTTGATATCTTGCTCAGAGCCGGCTCTTCCCACAAAGAAACCGAAAAGGCATCTGCAATGACGCCCGGGCTACGTAGATGTTTACCAGTTCTTCTTGTTATTCGGGGCCGCTTTAAATTCTAACATTTGCTTTTCTTCTCTCCCTTTGTGGTAGGTCTTCTTCTAGTTGTGCCCTGCCTGTGCCCTGCTACTAAGTTACTGAGTTTCTACCAGAAAGGAAACACTCATGGCTCTTGACGATGAACAGGTAACAGCAGTCTGGGATTTCTTTGCCTAAATTTGGGTTAATTTAGCTTTTTTTTCCAGTTGACTTGAAACCTACTTATATTAAAAGCAATCTTTGTCTATTTTTCTCCTCTTTATGCACTGAACATGTGAACACTAGCTGCCAAGATGTCGCGACAACGTCTGCTTTTCCTCTGTTACTGTTGGTTACTGAGCTAAACCATGCCTGATGAGGCGTTCAACTGTCGACAAACCAAGATTGGCTTACTTTTGATTTTGCCACCATTTGCCAAGGTTTGCTACTCAGTGTTTACACGATTGAAAAATTCACTTCAGTAAAATTAAAACAAAACCAAGGTAAACATCTTTCGTGAAAATACAGGCTGAAAAAGATTTAATGCAATAAAGCTTCATTTGGAGACCTCTGGGATCATACAGATCTGACAAGCCCTGAAGGTCAAAAAGTATAAATATAGTAATATTCATCATGTCTTCATGTCTCTATATTACGTTCTACCTTTGCGGGCACCTTTTGCAAAGAATTCTGTACATAGGGATCTGAGAGCCACCTTAAATTTTGAAAACTTTAAGGTGGCTCTAATCCCCATGTAGAGTTTTTTTTTTTAAACTGCACCAAAAGTTGCATCTTACCCTGTTTATCGAAGTAATTTCACCATGCCTTTTTTGAATTATAAGCCCTCAAAGCTGTAATTAAGTGTGTTTTTAGCAGGACGTACTGTTACTATGTGGTAACCTATCCTGTCACGAAAATGATAACGTATTCATGCACCAATGATTGGGCAGTTTTTTGATGCCATAATTATTGCACCAACTTATACTGAGTGTTTATAATGACCGATCAAAAACTAAGTCTTGGAAAGTGCTGGAAATTGTTTTGCGTCACCTTAACGGGAATCCGAGCATGCAAGCACTAGCAAAACTTTTGCGAGCACGAGCAAGCGAGCACTCATCTAATTATTTTATTGCGAGCAATTCGAGCAAAGGCCAAATTTATCCCATACCCCTAGTATAAGCTAACGTTCTTGTGAGGTAAGCTTATGGACGAATGGTTGATTTCCAACGGGTGTTACTAAAAGATTTATTCATTCCAAAGATTTCTATCGATTTTTAGCGATCATCGATTACACTGATCGCCGGCATAATTCCCGGCAAAATTTAGATTTGTAGATTTTATCCCAGAAAGCTTTGTTGTCAAGATTGTGGAATAAATCTTAAACGTGTAGCAACTGTGCTACAACTGAAACTTTAAATATCTTTTTAAAACTGCATTGTGTGTATCTCCATACTTACCAATTTGAGAGAAGCCACGTCAAATAAATTAAATAAACCTTTTCTGCCGTTTCGTCCGCCATCTTGGATGTATCTCCCACAATTCCATGGAGACGCGCAATGAGGTAGTCTCGCGGAGAGCGCGTGAGTGCGCGGAACGAGAGATAAGCACGCGTGTATCTCGCGCTTCATTAAAAACGAATTATGAACGGGCAGTTCCTTAAGTAGACGCAAAATTATATCCAGAGTGATTTCGATCCTTAATCTTCTAATTTTAACAAGTTAAACCCTCCATGATTAGCCCAAAAAATGAACTTGTGGGAACTCGGGGAGTACTTTGAAAGTGATATCTGATGTATCCCCTTTTCTCTGAGGGCAATTAAATTTTGATCAGGCGATGTCAAAAAGAGCACATGCATCTCATGGAGCCTGGAAATTTCATTTGCCTCACGAGTCGTTTTGCTTTATGAGTGATCTCAGTTGTAATGTCCCCTTCCCAATGGTATGGTAATTTTGATTTTGATCAACTTCGGCTCGATTTCCCGGAACTTGGGGGAAATTTTCCAGTCCCGGGGAATTTCAACTAACTCCTGATTACCTTGGTTTGCAGTGAAATGGACACAGCAAAACTTTTTAAACCCTCACTTTAGAGCTTTTAAGCCGAAATAGAGCCCCACCTCACTTTAAGACTGATAGAGTAGCCGAGACCGCCTTACGTGCATCGCGATTTTGACCAACTTCGACTTCATTTCCGGGAACTTGGGGGATATTTTCTAGTTCCGGGGACTCTAAACTAACTCCTGATTGCCTTGGTTTGCAGTGAAATAGACACAGCACAACGTTTTGAACGCTTACTTTCAAGCGTCTGGGCCGAAATGTACCCCCACTTCACTTAAAGACTGAGAGAGTAGCCGAGACCGCCTTTCGAGGATCGTGATTTTGACCAACTTCGGCTCGATTTCCCGGAACTTGGGGGATATTTTCCAGTCCCGGGGAATTTCAACTAACTCCTGATTACCTTGGTTTGCAGTGAAATGGACACAGCAAAACTTTTTAAACGCTCACGTTAGAGCTTTTCGGCCGAAATAAAGCCCCACCTCAGTTTAAGACTGATAGAGTAGCCCAGACCGCCTAACCCGCATCGTGATTTTGACCCAATTCGCCTTGTTATCCCGGAACTTGGGAGATATTATCCAGTCCCGGAGACACTAAACTAACTCCTAATGGCCTTGGTTTGCAGTGAAATGGAAAGAGCAAAACTTTTTAAACACCCACTTTTAAACACCCAGCTTCTAGGCCAAGATATAGCCCCACTTCACTTTAAAACTGAAAGAGTAGCCGAGACGACCTTACGCGCATCGTGATTTTGACCAACTTCAGCTCGATTTCCCGGAACTTGGGGTATATTTTCCAGTCCCGGGGACTCTAAACTAACTCCTGATGGCCTTGGTTTGCAGTGAAATGGACACAGCAAAACGTTTTGAACGCTCACTTTCAAGCTTCTGGGCCAAGATATAGCCCCACTTCACTTTAAAACTGAAAGAGTAGCCGAGACGGCCTTACGCGCATCGTGATTTTGACCAACTTCAGTCCAATTTCCCCGAACTTGGGGTATATTTTCCAGTCCCGGGAACTCTAAACTAACTCCTGATGGCCTTGGTTTGCAGTGAAATATGACACAGCGAACCTTTTTGAACGATCACTTTCGAGCTTCTGGGCTGAAATATAAGCCCACTTCACTTTAAGACTGAAAGAGTAGCTGAGACCGCCTTGCGCGTATCGTGATTTTGACCAAGTTCCGTTCGACTTCCCGGAACTTGGGGGATATTTTGCAGTCACGGGGACACTAAATTAACTCCTGATGGCCTTGGTTTGCAGAGAAATGGATACAGGTAAAACGATCGCACGCTCGGTTTCCAGCTTCTAGGCCAAAATATAGCCCCACTTCATTTTAAGCCTGAAAGAGTAGCTGAGACCGCGTTGCGCGCATCGTGATTTTGAGCAACTTTGGCTCGATTTGCCGGAACATAGGGGATATTTCCCAGTCCCGCGGACTCTAATCTAACTCCTGATGGCCTTAGTTTTCAGTAAAATGGACACAGGTAAAAGAATCGCACGATCGGTGTCGAGCTTCTAGGCCGAAATATAGCGCCACTTCACTTTGGGACTAAAAGAGTAGCCGAGACCGCCTTACGCCCATCGTAATTTTGATCAACTTTGGCTGGATTCGCCGGAACTTGCGGGATATTTTCCAGTCTCGCCGACTGTAAGCTAACTCCTGATGGCCTTAGTTTTCAGCGAAGTTGACACAAGTAAAAGAAGCGCACGCTCGGTGTCGAGCTTTTAGGCCGAATAATAGCCCCACTTCATTTTAAGAATGTAAGAGTAGCCGAGTCCCCGTTACGCGCATCGTGATTTTGAGCAACTTTCGCTCGATTTGCCGAAACTTGGGGAGATATTTTCCCGTCCTGGGAACTCTAAACTAACTCCTGATGGCCTTAGTTTTAAGTGAAATGGACAGAGGCAAAAGGAGCGCACGCTCGGTGTCGAGCTTCTAGGCCAAAATATAGCCCACTTCATTTTAAGGCTGAAAAAGTAGCCGAGACCGCATTACGCGCATCGTGATTTTGAGCAACTTTTCCTCGATTTGCCGAAACTTGGGGGATATTTTTCAGACCCGGGGACTCTAAGCTAACTCCTGAAGGTCTTAGTTTTCAGTGAAATGGACCCACGTAAAAGGAGCGCACGCTCAGTGTCGAGCTTCTAGACTGAAAAATAGCCCCACTTCATTTTAAGACTGTAAGAGTAGATCAAACCGCCTTACGCGCATCGTGATTTTGAGCCAGTATGGCTCGATTTGCCCAAACTTGGCAACATTTTCCAGTCCTGGGGACTCTAAAGGAACTCCTGATGGCCTTAGCTTTTAGTGAAATGGACACAGGTAAAAGGAGCGCACGCTCGGTGTCGAGCTTGTAAGCCGAAATATAGCCCCACGGCATTTTAAGACTGAAAAAGTAGACGAGACCGCCTTACGAGCATCGTGATTTTGAGCCACTATAGCTCGATTTTCCGAAACTCGGGGGATATTTTCCAGTCCCGGAGACGCTAAACTAACTCCTGATGGCCTTAGTTTTCAGTGAATGATACACAGTTAAAAGGAGCGCACGCTCGGTGTAGAGCTTCTAGGCCGAAATATAGCCCCACTTCATTTTAAGACTGAAAGAGTAGCCGTGACCGCCTTACGCGCATCGTTTTTTTGAGCAACTTTAAATGGATTTGCCGGAACTTGGGGGATATTTTTCAGTCGTGGGGAATCTAAACTAACTCCTGATGGCCTTAGCTTTCAGTGAAATGGACACAGGTAAAAGGGGCGCACGCTCGGTGTCGAGCTGCTAGGCTAAAATATAGGCCCACCTCATTTTAAGACTGAAAGGGTAGACGAAACCGCCTTACGCGCATCGTGATTTTGAGCCACCACGGCTCATTTTGCCGAAACTTAGGGGATATTTTCCAGTACCGGGGACACTAAACTAATTTTTGATGGCCTTACTTTTCAAAGAAATGGACATAGGTAAAAGGAGCGCACGGTCAGTGTTGAGGATTTAGGCCGAAATATACCCCCTCTTTACTTTAAATTAAAAGAGTAGCCGAGACCGCCTTTCGTGCATGGTGATTTTCAGCAACTTTGGCTAGATTTGCCGAAACTTACGGGATATTTTCCAGTTACAGGGACTCTAAACTAACTCCTGATGGCCTTAGTTTTCAGTGAAATGGCCACAGGTAAAAGCAGCGCACGCTCGGTATCGAGCTTCTAGGCCGAAATATAGCCCCACATCATTTGACGACTGAAAGAGGAGACGAGACCGCCTTAAGCGCATCGTGATTTTGAGCCACTTTGGCTTGATGTGCCAAAACTTGAGGGATATTTTCGAGTTCCGAGAACTCTAAACTAACTTCTGATGCCCTTAGTTTTAAGTCCAATGGACACACTTAAAAGGAGCGCACGCCCGGTGTCAAGCTTCTAGACCGAAATATAGCCCACTTCATTTTAAGACTGAAAGAGTAGCCGAGACCGCCTTACGTGCATCGTGATTTTAAGCCACTTTAGCTCGATTTGCCGAAACTTGGGGGACATTTTGATATCCTGGGGACTCTAAACTAACTCGTAATGGCCTTACTTTTCAGTGAAATGGACACAGGCAAAAGGAGCGCACGCTCGGTGTCGAGCTTCTACACCGAAATATAGCCCCACTTTTTTTTAAGACTGAAAGAGTAGCCGAGACCGCCCTACGCGCATCGTGATTTTGAGCAACTTTGGCTCCCTTTAACGAAACTTGGGGGATATTTTCCAGTCCCGGGGACTCTAATCTAACTCGTGATTGCCTTAGTTTTCAGTGAAATTGACACAGGCAAAAAGAGCGCACGCTAGGTGTCAACCTTCTAGGCCGAAATATATTCCCACTTTATTTTAAGACTCAAAGAGTAGACGAGACCGCCTGACGCGCATCGTGATTTTGAGCAACTCTGGCTCGATTTGCCGGAAGTTGGGGGATATTTTCCAGTTGTGGACCCTTAAAACTAACTCCTGATGGCCTTAGTTTTCAGCGAAATGGGGAAAGGTTAAAGGAGCGCACGCTCGGTGTCAAGCTTCTAGGCCGAAAATATAGCCCCACTTTATTTTAAGACTGAAAGAGTAGCCAAGACTGCCTCACGCTCATTGTGATTTTGAGCATTTTTGCCTCCATTTGCCGGAATTTGGGGGATATTTTCCAGTTCTCGGAACTCTAAATTAACTCCTGATGGCCTTAGTTTTCATTAAAATCGACACAGCTTAAAGACGCGAACGCGCGGTATCGAGCTTCTCGGCCGAAATATAGCCCCACTTCATTTTAGGACTAAAAGACTAGCCGAGACTGCCTTAAGCACATCGTGATTTTGAGCGACTTTGGTTCTATTTCCCGGAACTTTGGGGATATTTTCCAGTCCCGGGGACTCTAAACTAACTCCTGATGGCCTTAGTTTTTAGTGAAACCGACACAGCTAAAAGGAGCGCACGCTCGGTGTCGAGCTTGTAGGCCAAATATAGCCCCACATCATTTTAAGACTGAAAGAGTAGCCGAAACCGCCTTAGGCGCATCGTGATTTTGAGCAACTTTGACTTGATTTGCCGGAGCTTGGGGGATATTTTAAAATATAGCCCCACATCATTTTAAGTTTAAAAGAGGAGACGAAACCGCCTTACGCGGGGACTTTAAACTATCTCCTGATGGCCTTAGTTTTCAGTGAGATGGACAAGGGTAAAAGGAGCGCACGCTCGTTTCGAGCTTCTAGGCTGAAATATAGCCCGACTTTATTTTAAGACTAAAAGAGTAGCCGAGACCGCCTTACGCGCATCGTGATTATGAGGAACTTTGGCTCGATTTAACTGAATTTAAGTTATATTTTGCAGTCCCGGGGACTCTAAACTAACTCCTGATTGCCTTAGTTTTCAGTGAAATGTACACAGGTAAAAGGAACGCACGCTCGGTGTTGAGCTTCTAGGTCGAAATATAGCCCCACTTCATTTTAAGACTGAAAGAGTAGCCGAGACCGTCTTACGCGCATCGTGATTGTGACCAACTTTGGCTCGATTTGCGGCAACACGGAGGATATTTTTCAGTTATGGGGACTCTCAACTAACTCGTGATGGCCTTAGTGTTCAGTGAAATGGACACAGGTAAAAGGAGCGCTCGTTCGGTGTCCTAGTCCGAAATATAGCCTTTCTTGATTTTACGACTGAAAGAGTAGTCAAGATCGCCTTACGCGCTTCGTGATTTTGAGCAACTTTGGGTCGATTTCCCGGAACTTGGGGGATATTTTCTATTCCTAGGGACTCTAAACTAACTCCTGATAGCCTAGTTTTCAGTGAAATGGACACAGGTAAAAGGATTGCACGCTCGGTGTCGAACTTCTAGGCCAAAATATAGCCCGCTTTATTTTAAGACTGAAAGAGTAGCCGAGACCGCCTGACGCGCATTGTGATTTTGAGCAACTTTGCCTCGATTTGCCGGAACTTGGGGGATATTTTCCAGTCCCGAGGACTCCAAACTAACTCCTGTTTGTCTTAGTTTTCAGTGAAATTGACACAGGTATAAGGAGCGCACTCCCGGTGCCAAGCTTCTAGGCCGAAATATAGCCCACTTTATTTAAGGACTGAAAGAGTAGACAAGACCGCCTTACGCCCGTCATAATTTTGAGCCACTTTGGCTCGATTTCCCGGAACTTGTGATATATTTTCCAGTCCCAGGACTCTAAACTTAACCCTGATGGCCTTAAATTTCAGTGAAATTGACAGAGGTAAAAGGAGCGGACGCTCGGTGTTCAGCTTTTAGGCCGAAATATAGCCCGACTTTTTTTTAAGACTAAAAGAGTAGCCGAGACCGCCTTACGCGCATCGTGATTTTGAGCAACTATGGCTCGATTTGGGGGATATTTTCTAGTCCCGGAGACTCTAATCTAACTCCTGATGGCCTTAGTTTTTAGTGAAATTGACACAGGTAAAATGAGCGCACGCTCGGTGTCAACCTTCAAGGCCAAAATAGATCCCCTCTTTACTTTAAGACTGAAAAAGTAGCCGAGATCGCCTCACGCGCAGCTTGATTTTGAGCAACTTTGCCTCTATTTGCGGGAACTTGGCAGATTTTTTCCAGTCTCGGAGACTCGAAACTAACTCCTGATGGCCTTAGATTTAACGGAAATGGACACAGGTAAAAGAAGCGCACGCTCGGTGTCGAGCTTGTAGCCCGAAATATCGCCCCACTTCATTTTAAGACTGAAAGAATAGCAGAGACCACCTTACGCGCATTGTGATTTTGACCAATTTCGACTCGACGTCCGGAACTTGGGGGATATCTTGCAGTCCCGGGGACTCTAAACTAACTTCTGATGGCCTTGGTTTCCAGTGAAATGGAAACAGCAAAACTTTTTGAACACTAAGTTTCGAGCTTCTGGGCCGAAATATAGCCCCACTTCACTTTAAGACTGATAGAGTAGTCGACCCGCCTTGCGCGCATCGTGACTTTGACCCAGTTCGGCTCAATTTTCCGGAACTTGGGGTACATTTTCCAGTCCCCGGGACTCTAAAGTAACTCCTAATGGCCTTGGTTTGCAGTGAAATGAACACAGCGAAACTTCTTGAGCGCTCACGTTCGAGCTTCTGGGCCGAAATATAGCCATATTTCACTTTAAGACTGAAAGAGTAGCCGAGACCGCCTCACGCGCATCGTGATTTTGAGCAACCTTGATTCAATTTGCCGAAACTTGGGGGATATTTTCCAGTCCTGGAGACTCTAAATTAACTCCTGATGGCCTTAGTTTTAAGTGAAATGGACACAGGTAAAAGGAGCGCACGCTCGCTCTTGAGCTTGTAGGCCGAAATATAGCTTCACTTCTTTTTAAGACTGAAAGAGTAGCCGAGACCGCGTTACGCGTATGGTGATTATGAGCAACTTTGCCTCGATTTGCCGGTACTTGGGGGATATTTTCCATTTTGGGGGGTTCTAAACTAACTCGTGATGGCCTTAGTTTTCAGTGAAATGGACACAAGTAAAAGGAGCGCACGGTTAGTGTCGCGCTTCGAGGCCAAAATGTAGCCAAACTTCATTTTAGAACTAAAAGAAAAGCCGAGACCGCCTCACGGGCATCGTGATTTTGCGATACTTTAGCTCGATTTGCCGGAATTTGGAGGATATTTTAAGTCCCGGGGTTTCTAAACTAACTCCTGATGGCCTTCGTTTTCAGTGAAATGGCACAGCTTAAAGGAGCGCACCCTCAGTGTCCAGCTTCTAGGCCGAAATATAGCCCCACGTTATTTTAAGACTGAAACAGTAGCCGAGACCGCCTTACGCGCGTCGTGATTTTGAGCAACTTTGGCTCGATTTGGGGAAACTTGGGGGATATTTTCCAGTCCCAGGGACTCTAATCTAATTCGTGATGGCCTTAGTTTTCAGTGAAATTGCCACAGGTAAAATGAGCGCACGCTCGGTGTCAACCTTTAAGGCCAAAATATATTCCCACTTCATTTTAAGACTGAAAGAGTAGACGAGACCGCCTTACGCGCATCGGGATTTTGAGCAACTTTGGCTCGAGTTGCCGGCAGTTGGGGGATATTTTCCAGTCCTGGGAACTCTAAACTAACTCCTGATGGCCTAAGTTTTTAGTGAAATGGACACAGATAAAATAAGCGCATGCTCGGTGTCGAGCTCGTAGGCCGAAATATAGCCCCACTTCATCTTAAGAATAAAAGAATAGCCGAGAGTGCCTTACGCGCATCGTGATTTTGAGCAACTTTGGCTCGATTTTCGGTAACTTGGGGGATATTTCCCAGGCCTAGGAACTCTAAACTAATTCCTGATGGCTTTAGTGTTCAGTGAAATGGACACAGGTAAAAGGAGCGTACGCTCGGTGTCGAGCTTCTAGGTCCAAACATAGCCCCACTTCATTTTAAGACTGAAAGAGTAGCCCAGACCGCCTAACGCACATCCTGATTTTAAGCAAATTTGGCTCGATTTGCCGGAACTTAGGAGATATTTTCCAGTCCCGGGGACTCTAAACTAACTCCTCATAGCTTTAGTTTGAAGTGAAATGGACACATGTAAATGGAGCGGACGCTCGATGTCGACCTTCTAGACCGAAATATAGCCCCACTTCATTATATGACTCAAAGAGTAGCTGGGACCGCCTTACGCGTATCGTGATTTTGAGCCACTTTGGCTCGATTTCTAGGAACTTGGGGGATATTTTACAGTCCTGGGGACTCTAAACTAACTCCTGATGGCCTATTCATTTTAAAACTGAAAGAGTAGCCAAGACCGCCTTGTGCGCATGGTGATCTTTACCAAGTTCGGCTCGATTTCCCGGAAGTTGGGGGATATTTTTCAGTCCGGGGATTTTAAACTAACTCCTGATGGCCTTGGTTTGCAGTGAGATGGACACACCAAAAATTTTTGAACGCGCAATTTCGAGCGTATGGGGCGAAATATAGCCCCACTCCACTTTAAAACTGAAAGAGTAGCGGAAACCGCTCTACGCGCATCGTGATTTTGACCAAGTCCGGCTTGATTTCCCGGAACTTGGAGGATATTTTCCAGTCCCAAATACTCTAAACTGTCTCCTGATTGCCTTGGTTTGTAGTGAAATGGACACAGCAAAACTTTTTTAACGCTCACTTTCGAGCTTTTGGGCTGAAATATAGCCCCACTTCACTTTAAGACTGAAAGAGTAGCCAAGACCGCCTTACGCGCAACGTCATTTTGACCAACTTCGGCTCGATTTCCCGAATCTTGGGGGAGATTTTCCCGTCTTGTGGACTCTAAACTAACTCCTGATGGCCTTAGTTTTCTGTGAAATGGACACAGCTAAAAGGAGCGCACGCTCGGTGTCGAGTTCTGGGCCGAAATATACCCCCACTTCATTTTAAGACTGAAAGAGTAGCCGACACCCCCTTACCCGCATGGTAATTTTGAGCCACTTTGGGGCGATTTGCCGGAAATTGGAGGATATTTTAAAGTTGCAGGGACTCTAAACTAACTCCTTATGGCCTTAGTTTTCAGTGAAATGGACACAGGTAAAAGGAGCGCACGCTCGGTGTCGAGCTTCTGGGCCGAAATATAGTCCCGCTTTATTTTAAGCTAAAAGAGTAGCCAAGATCGCCTTACGCGCATCGTTATTTTGAGTAACTTTGGCTTGATTTGCCGGAGTTTGGGTAATATTTTCCATTCCGGGGGACTCTAAACTAACTCATGATGGCCTTAGTTTTTGGTAAAATGGACACAGGCAAGAGAAGCGCACGCTCGGTGTCGAGCTTCTAGGCCGAAATATAGCCCCACTTTATTTTAAGACTGAAAGAGTAACCGAGACCGCCTTACGCGAATCGTGATTTTGAGCACCTGTGGCTCGATTTGCCGGACCTTGGGGGATATTTTCCAGTCCCAGGCACTCTAAACTATCTCCTGATGACCTTAGTTTTCAGTAAAATGGACACAGGTTAAAGGAGTGCACGCTCTGTGTCGAGCTTCTAGGCCGAAATATAGGCCCACTTTATTTTAAGACTAAAAGAGTAGCCGATCCGCCTTACGCGCATCGTGATTTTGAGCAACTTTGGCTTAATTTGCGGATTTTGGGGGATATTCTCCATTCCCGGGGACTCTAATCTAACACCTGATGGCCTTAGTTTTCAGTGAAATAGACACAGTTAAAAGGAGCACACCCTCGTTGTCGAGGTTCTATGCCAAAATATAGCCCCGCTTTATCTTTAGTTAAAAGAGTAGCAAGACCGCCTTACGCGCATAGTGATTTTGAGCAACCTTGGCTCCATTTGTTAGATTTCCCTGAACTTGGGGAATATTTTCCAGTCCCGACGACTCTAAACTAACTCCTGATGGCCTCAGGCTTGCAGTGGAATGAACACAGGAAAAAGTTTTTGAACACTTACTTTCGACCTTGTGGGTCGAATTATAGCCCCACTTCACTTTAAGACTAAAAGAGTAGCAGAGACCGCCTTGCCCGCATCGTGATTTTGACCCTCTTTGCCTTGATTTCTCGAAACTTGGTGGATATTTTGCAGTCCCGGAGACTCTGAACTAACTCCTGATGGCCTTAGTTTTCAGTGAAATGGACACAGCTAAAAGGAGCGCACTCTCGGTGTCGAGCTTCTAGGCCGAAATATAGCCCCACTTCATTTTGAGACTGAAAGAGTACACTAAACCACCTTACGCGTATAGTGGTTTTAAGCAGCTACGGCTCGATTTGCCTCAACTTGGGGGATATTATCCAGTCCCAGGGACTCTAGTCTAACTCCTGATGGCCTTAGTTTTCAGTGAAATACACACAAGTAAAAGGAGTGCACGGTCCGTGTCGAGCTTCTAGGCCGAAATATAGCCCCACTTTATTTTAAGACTGAAAGAGAAGCCGAGACCGCGTTACGCGCGTCTTGATTTTGAGCAACTTTGGCTCCATTTGCCAGAATCTGGGGGACATTTTTCATTTTCAGGGACTTTAAACTAACTCCTAATGGCTTTAATTTCGGTGAAATGGACACAGGTAAAAGGAGCGCACGCTCGGTGTGGAGCTTCTAGGCCGAAATATAGCCCTCTTTATTTTAGAACTGAAAGAGTTGCCGAGACCGTCTTACGTGCGTCGTAATTTTAAGCCACTATGGCTCAATTTGCCAAATCTTGGGGATATTTTCCGCTTCCAAGGACTCTAAACTAACTCCTGATGGCCTTAGTTTTTAATGAAATCGACACAGGTAAAAGGAGCGCACACTCGGTGTCGAGCTTTCTGGCCGAAACATAGCCCCACTTTATTTTAGAACTGAAAGAGTAGCCGAGACCGCCTTACGCGCATCGTTATTGTGAGCATTTTTGGCTCGATTTGCCGGAACTTGGGGGATATTTTCCAGTCCCAGGGACTCTAAACTAACTCCTGATGGCCTTAGTTTCCAATGAAATGAGCACAGGTAAAAGGAGCGCACGCTCCGTGTCTAGCTTCTAGGCCGAAATATAGTCCCACTTCATTTAAGGACTCAAGGAGTAGCCTAGAGCGCCTTACGCGCATCGTGATTTTCAGCAACTTTGGCTATATTTGCCGAAACTTAGGTGATATTTTCCATTCCCGGGGACTCTAAACTAACTCCTGATGGCCTTAATTTTCAGTGAAATTGACACAGGTAAAATCAGCCCACGTTCGGTGTCGAGCTTCTAGGCCGACATATAGCCCCACTTCATTTTAAGACTGAAAGAGTAGCAGAAACCGCCTTACGCGCATCGTGATTTTGAGCAACTTTAGTTCGTTTTCCCTTAACTTGGCTCGTATTTTCCAGTCCCGGGAACTCTAACCTAACTCCTGATGGCGTTAGTTTTTAGTGAAATGGACACAATTAAAAGGAGGGAAGCTCGGTTTCGAGCTTCTAGGGCGTAATATAGCCCCACTTTATTTGACTGAAAGAGCAGCCGAGACCGCCGTACGCGCAGCGTGATTTTGAGCAACTTTGACTCGATTTGCGGGAACTTGGGAGATATTTTCCAGTCTCGGGGCCTCCAAACTATTTTCTAATGGCCCTAGTTTTCGGTGAAATGGACACAGGGAAAAGGAGCGGACGCTCGGTGTCGAGCTTCTAGGCCGAAATATAGCCCTACTTCATTTTAAGACTAAAAGGGTAGCCGAGACCGCCTTACGCGCATTGTAATTTTGAGCAACTTTGGCTCTATTTTCCGTAACTTAAGGGATATTTTCCAGTCCCAGGGACTCTAAACTAATTAATGATGGCTTTATTGTTCAGTCAAATGGACACAGCTAAAAGGAGCGCACGCTCGGTGTCGAGCTTCTAAGCCCAAATATAGCCCCACTTCATTTTAAGACTGAAAGAGTAGCCGACACCGGCTAAAGCACATCCTGGTTTTAAGCAACTTTGGCTCGATTTGCCGGAACTTAGGAGATATTTTCCAGTCACGGGGACTCTAAACTAACTCTTGATGGCTTTAGTTTCAAGTGAAACTGACACAGGTAAATGGAGCGCACGCTCGGTGTCGACCTTTTAGGCCGAAATATAGCCCCACTTCATTTTAAGACTCAAAGAGTAGCCGAGACCGCCTTCCGCGCATCGTAATTTTGACCAACTTCGGCTCGATTTCCCGGAACTAGAGGATATTTTCCTGCCCGGGGACTCTACACTAACGCCTGATGGCCTTGGTTTGCAGTGAAATGGGCACAGCAAAACCTTTTGAACGCTCACTTTCGAGCTTCTGGGCGAAATATAGCCCACTTTACTTTAAGACTGAGAGAGTAGCCGATACCGCCAAACGATCATAGTGATTTTGACCAATTTCTGCTCAATATCCCGGAACTTGGTAGATATTATCCAGTCCCGGGGACTGTAAACAAAGTCCTGCTGGCCTTGGTTTGCAGTGAAATGGACATAGCAAAACTTTTAAACACTCAGTTTCGAGCTTCTGGGCGGAAATATAGCCCCATTTCACTTTAAGATTGATACGCTAGCCAAGACCGCCTCACGCGCATAGCGATTTTAACCAACTTCGGCTCGATTACCCGGAACTTTGGAGATATTTTCTAGCTCGGGGACTCAAAACTAACTCCCGATGGCCTTGGTTTGCAGTGAAATGGACACAGCAAAACTTTTTGAACGTTCACTTTCGAGGTTCCAGGCCGAAAGAGAGCCCCACTTTACTTTATGACTGAAAGAGTAGCCGAGACCGCCTTACGCGCATCGTGATTTTGACCAACTTTGGCTCGATTTCCCGGAACTTGGGGTATATTTTCCGGTACCGGGAAGTCTAAACTAATTTCTTCTGGCCTTGGTTTGCAGTGAAATTGACGCAGCAAAACTTTTTCAACGCTCACTTTCGAGCTTCTGGGCCAAAATATAGCCCCACTTTACTTTAAGACTGATAGAATAGCCGAGACCGCCTTACGCAAATCGTGATTTTGACCAGCTTGGGCTCGATTTCCCGGAACTTGGGGAATATTTTCTAGTCCAGGGTTCTGTAAACTAACTCCTGATGGCCTTAGCTTAAAGTAAAATAGACACAGCAAAACTTTTTTAACACTCACTTTCGAGCTTCTGGGTCGAAATAGAGCCCCACTTTACTTTAAGACTGAAAGAGCAACCGAAAGCGCCTTGCGCGCATCGTGATTTTGGCCAACTTTAACTCGATTTCCCGGAACTTGGGGGTTATTTTCCAGTCCGGGGGACTCTAAACTAACTCCTGATTGCCTTGGTTTGCAGTGAAATGGACCCAGCAAAACTTTTTGAACGCTCACTTTTGAGCCTCTGGGCCGAAATATAGTCCCACTTCATTTTAAGACTGAAAGAGTAGCCGAGACCGCCCTACGCGCACCGTGATTTTGAACAACTTTGGCTCGATTTCCCGGAACTTGGAGGATATTTTCCAGTACCGGGGACTCTAAACTAACTCGTGAGGGCCTTGGTTTCCAGTAACATGGACACAGCAAAACTTTTTGAACGCTCACTTTCGAGCTTTGGGGCCGATAGATAGCCCCACTTCACTTTGAGACTGAAAGAGTAGCAGAGACGGCCTTACGCGCATCGTGAGTTTGACCAACTTTGGCTCGATTTTCCAAAACTTGAGGGATATTTGCGAGTCCCGGGGACTCTAAACTAACTCCTGATGGCTTTAGTTTTTAGTGAAATGGACACAGGTAAAAGGAGCGCACGCTCGGTGTCGAGCTTCTAGTCCGAAATATAGGCGTACTTCATTTTAAGACTTGAAGAGTAGCCGAGACCGCCTTACACGCATCCTGATTTTGGGCAACTTTGGCTCGATTTGCCGGAACTTGAGAATGTTTTCCAGTCCCTGGGACTCTAACTCACTCTTAATGGGCTTAGTTTTTAGTGAATTGGACACAGATAAAAGAAGCGCACGCTCAGTGTCCAGCCGAAATATGGCCCTAGTTTATTTGAAAACTGAACGAGTAGCCAAAACTGCCTTACGTGCATCGTCGTTTTGAGCAACCTAGGCTCTATTTACCGGAACTTAGGGGATATTTTCCAGTCCCGAGAACTCTAAACTAAATCCTGATGGCCATAGGTTTCAGTGAAATGGACACAGCTAAAAGGAGCGCACGCTCGGTGTCGAGCTTCTCTTCCGAAATATAGCCCCACTTCGTTTTAACACTGAAAGAGTAGACGAAACCGCCTGACGCGCAACGTAATTTTGAGCCACTATGGCTCGATTTGCCGAAACTTGGGGCATATTTTTTTGTCGCAGGGACGCTAAGCTAACTCCTGATGGCCTTAGTTTTCAGTAAAATGGACAAAGATAAAAGGAGCGCACGATCGGTGTCGAGCTTCTAGGCCGAAATATAGGCCCACCTCATTTTAAGACTGGAAGAGTAGCCGAGACCGCCTTACGTGCATCGAGATTTTAAGCAACTTTGGCTCAATTTGCCGGGACTTGGGGGATATTTTCCACTATCGCGGACTCTAAACTAACTCCTGATGGGCTTAGTTTTTAGTGAAATGAACACAGGTGAAAGGAGCGCACGCTCGGTGTCGCGCTTCTAGGCCGAAAGATAGCCCCACTTTATTTTAAGACTGAAAGAGAAGCCGAGACCGCCTTACGCGCATGGTGATTTTGAGGCCCTTCGGCTCGACTTGCTGGAACTTGGGGGATATTTTCCAGTTCCGGGGACTCTAAAATAACTCCTGATGGCCTTAGTTTTCAGTGAAATGGACACAGGTAAAAGGAGCGCACGCTCGGTGTCGAGCTTTTAGGCCGAAATATATCCCTACTTCATTTTAGGACTGAAAGAGTAGCCGAGACCGCCTTACGCGGACCGTGGTTTTTAGTAACTTTGGCTCGATTTGCCGAAACTTGGGAGATATTTTCCAGTATCGGGGACTCTAAACTAACTCCTGATGGCCTTACTTTTCAGTGAAATAGACACAGGTAAAAGTAGCGCACGCTCGGTGTCGAGCTTTTAGGCCGAAATATATCCCTACTTCATTTTAGGACTGAAAGAGTAGCCGAGACCGCCTTACGCGGACCGTGGTTTTGAGAAACTTTGGCTCGATTTATATTTTTTTGCTGTCCCCCCGGAATCTGCTTAACCATACTGTTTTTCTTAAGTCAGTCTCTCTAGTTTATTTTTTTCAGTTTTTTCTAGGAAGGCTAATAATCTAGAAAAATAGAAAGCTTGATGTTGTCAAAACTCGTATGGTTTTAGAAATTTGATTTTCGGCTTTGTTAGGATGGTATTAACAGTAAAAAAACGGGTGACGTCACAGGTTATGACGTAACAAAACTAATTGTAACTCAATAACACTAGAGGGATAATTTTTTATTCCAATTTTCTTCTTTATTTTTGCTTTAGTCATCTGGCACATCACATGTGCAACATAGCTGCATTTGCTGGAACAAAATTACGGCTCCAATTTGGAAATTTCTCTCAAGGGGGACCCCATATTTTGCAGAGTTGTTTTTCATATTTAAAAATGCCATATTTCATTTAATTTTTGTGATATGGACAAAATTTTTTCAGGCATCCACTCCCCTTGATGTGCTCTTTCGAACGCATTGTAAAAATAGGCATAATAAAAACTTCAAAAGTGGCAAAAACCACAACTTTGACATTTACTGACATTTTCACGTAAATATAATTGGCAATAGGTCTCCTCCTCATCTGGAAAGTTTGGTGTAGAAAGAGTCAATGCTTTTTAAGTAATGCGAAATAATGTGAAAAACCAAAGAACTGACGAAACATTTGGGAGTGGTTTGGCCCATACGTGTTTATTTTAAGGCTGAAAGAGTAGACGAGACCACCTTACGCGCATCGTGATTTTGAGCCACTCTGGCTCAATTTGCCAAAACTTGGGGGATATTTTGCAGTCCCAGGGACTCTAAACTAACTCCTGATGGCCTTAGTTTTCAGTGAAATGGACACAGGTAAAAGGAGCGCACGATCGGTGTCGAGCTTCTAGGCCGAAATATAGCCCCACTTCATTTTAAGACTGAAAGAGTAGCCGAAAGCTCCTTACGCTCATCGTGATTTTGGCCACTTTGGCTCGATTTGCCGGAGCTTGGGAAATATTTTCCAGTCCCGAGGACTCTTAATTAACTCCTGATGGCCTTAGGTTTCAGTGAAATAGACCTACGTAAAAGGCGCGCACGCTCGGTGTCGAGCTTCTAGGCCGAAATATAGCCCCCTTCATTTTAAGACCAAGAGAGTAGCCGAGACCGCCCTACGCGCAACGTGATTTTGAGCAACTTTGGCTTGATATGCCGGAACTTGGGAGATATTTTCCAGTATCGGGGACTCTGAACTAACTCCTGATTGCCTTAGTTATTAGTGAAATAGACACAGGTTAAAAAAGCGCACGCTCCGTGTCGAGCTTCTAGGCCAAAATATAGCCCCACTTTATTTTAAGACTAACAGAGTAGCCGAGATCCCCTTACGCGCATCGTGATTGTGAGCAAATTTGGGTCGATTTGCCGAAACTTAGGGGATATTTTCCAGTCCCAAGGACTCTAATGTAACTCCTGATGGCCTCAGTTTTCAGTAAAATGGACACAGGTAAAAGGGGCGTACAATCGGTGTCGAACTTCCAGACCGAAATATAGGTGCACTTCATTTTAAGACTGAAAGAGTTGCCGAGACCGCGTTACGCGCATCCTGATTTTGAGCAACTTAGGCTCGATTTGCAGGAACTTCGGGCAAATTTTCCACTCCCGGGGACTCTAAACTAACTGCTGATGACCTTAGTTTTCAGTGAAGTGGACACAGTTAAAAGGACCGCATACTCGGTGTCGAACTTCTAGGCCGACATATAGCCCCACTTTATTTTAAAACTTAAAGAGTAGCCGAGACCGCCTTACGTGCAAGGTGATTTTGAGCGACTTTGGCTCGATTTGCCGGAACTTGGGGGATATTTTCCAGTCCCGAAGATTCTAAACTAACTCCTTATAGGCTTAGTTTTCAGTAAAATTGACACAGGTAAAAGGAGCGCACGCTCGCTGTCGAGCTTCTAGGCCGAAATATAGCCCACTTTATTTTAAGTCTGAAAGAGTAGCCAAGACCCTCTTAAGCTCATCGTGATTTTGAGCCACTTTGGCTCGATATGCCGGAACTTGGGTGATATTTTCCAGTCCCCAGGACTCTGAACTAACTCCTGATGGCCTTAGTTTTCAGTAAAATGGACACAGGTAAAAGGAGCGCACTCTCGGTGTCAAGCTTCTAGGCCGAAATATAGAGCCATTTCATTTTAAGACTAAAATGCTAGCCGAGACTGCCTTACACGTACCGTGATTTTGAGCCACTTTCCCTCGATTTGCCGCAACTTTGGGGATACTTCCCAGTTCCAGGGACACTAAACTAACTCCTGATTGCCTTAGTTTTCAGTGAAATTGACACAGGTAAAAGGAGCGAACGCTCGGTGTCGAGCTTTTAGGCCGCAATATAGCTCCACTTCATTTTAAGACTGAAAGAGTAGCCGAGACCGCCTTACGCGCATCGTGACTTTGAGCAACTTTGGCTTGATTTGCCGGAATTTGGAGGATATTTTCCAGTCTCAGGGACTCTAAAGTAACTCCTGATGGCCTTAGTTTTCAGTGAAATGGACACAGGTAAAAGGAGCGCACGCTTGGTGTCAAGCTTCTATGCCGAAATATAGCCCTACTTTATTTTAAGACTAAAAGAGTAGACGAAACCGCCTTACAGGTATCGTAATTTTAAGCAACTCTTGCTCGATTTGCGGAGACTTGGGGGATATTTTCCAGTCCCGGGGACTCTAAATTAACTCCTGATGGCCTTAGTTTTCAGTGAAATGGATCTAGGTAGAGGAAGCGAACGCGCGGTGTCCAGCTTCTAGGCCAAAATATATCGCGACTTCATTTTAAGACCAAAAGAGTAGCCGAGGCCGCCTTACGCGCATCGTGATTTTGAGCAACTTTGACTCAATTTGCGCAAACTTGGGGGATACTTTCCAGTCCCGGGAACTCTAAACTAACTACTGATGGCCTCAGTTTTCAGTGAAATTAACACAGGTACATGGAGCGCAAGCTCGGTGTCGAGCTTCTAGGCCAAAATATAGCCCCACTTCATTTTAAGACAGAAGGAGAAGAGAAAACCGCCTGACGCGCATCGTGATTTTGAGCAACTTCGGCTCGAACTGCCGAAACTTGGGGGATATTTTCAAGTCCCAGGGAGTCGAACCTAACTCCTGATTGCCTCAGTTTTTAGTGAAATGGACACAGGTAAAAGGAGGGCACCCTTGGTGTCGAGCTTTTAGGCCGAAATATAGCCCCACTTCAGTTTAAGACTGCAAGAGTAGCCGAGACCGCCTTACGCATATTGTGATTTTAAGCAACTAGAGCAAGATTTCCCGAAAAAAGGGGGATATGTTCCCGTCTTGGGGACTCTAAACTAACTCCTGATGGCCTTAGTTTTCAGTGAAATGGACACAGGTAAAAGAAGCGCACCCTTGGTGTCAAGCTTCTAGGCCGAAATATGGTCCAGCTTCTTTTTAAGACTGAAAGAGTAGACGAAAGCGCCTTAAGCGCATCGTGATTTTAAGCAACTATGGCTCGATTTGCCGAAACTTGGGGGATATTTTCCATTCCCGGGGTCTATAAACTAACTCCTGATAGCCTTAGTTTTAGGTGAAATGGACACAGCTAAATGGAGCGCAGGCTCGGTGTCGAGATTCTAGACAAAAATATAGCCCCACCTCATTTTAAGACTAAAAGAGTAGACGAAACCGCCTTACGCGTATCGTAATTTTAAGCAACTATGGCTCGATTTGCCAAAACTTGGCGGATATATTCTAGTCCCGGGGCTCTAAACTAACTCCTGATGGCCTTAGGTTTCAGTGAAATGGACACAAGTAAAACGAGCGCACGCTCGGTGTCGAGCTTCTAGACCGAAATATAGCCCCACTTCATTTTAAGACTGAGAGAGTGAACGAAACCGCCTTACGCGCATGGTGATTTTGAGCCTGTTCGGCTCGACTTGCCGGAATTTGGGGGATATTTTTCCAGTCCCGGGACTCTAAACTAACTCCTGATGGCCTTAGTTTTCACTGAAATTAACAGAGGTAAAAGGAGCGCACGCTCGGTTTCGAGCTTCTAGACTGAAATATAGCCCCACTTTATTTTAAGACTGAAAGAGTAGCTGAGACCACCTTACGCACATCGTGATTTTGAGCAAGTGTGGCTCGATTTGCCAAAAAATGAGAAATATTTTCCGATCCAGGGGACACTAATTTAACTCCTGATGGACTTAGTTTTTAGTCAAAATGGACACAGGTAAAAGGAGCGCATGCTCTTTGTGGAGCTTCTAGGCCGAAATATAGCCCCACTTCATTTTAAGACTGAAAGAGTAGCCGAGACTGCCTTACGCGCATGGTGATTTTCAGCAACTTTTGCTCGATTTGCGGGAACTTGGGGGATATTTTCCAGTCCCGCGGACTCTAAACTAACTTCTGATGGTTCTAGGTTTCAGTAAAATGGACAAAGGTAATAGGAGCGGACGCTCGGTTTCGAGCTTCTAGGCCGAAATGTAGCCTTGCGTCATTTTAAGACTCAAAGAGTACCCGAGACCGCCTTACGCGCATCGTGATTTTGAGCAACTTTGGCTCGTTTTCCTGGAACTTGAGGGATATTTTCCAGTCGCGGGGACTCCAAACTAACTCCTGATGGCCTTAGTTTTCAGCGAAATTGACAGTAGTAAAAGAAGCGCGCGCTCGGTGTCGAGCTTCTAAGCCGAAATATAGCCCCACTTTATTTTAAGACTGAAACAGTAGCCGAAACCGCCTTACGCGCATCATGATTTTTAGCGACTTTGGCTCGATTTGCCGGATCTTAGCGTATATTTTCCAGTCCCGGGGACTCTAAACTAACTCCTGATTGCCTTAGTTTTTACTGAAATGGACAAAGCTAAAAGGAGCGCACGCTCGTTGTCGAGCTTATAGGCCGAAATATAGCCCCACTTCATTTTAAGACTGAAAGAGTAGCCGAGGCTGCCCTACGCGTATCGTGATTTTGAGAAACTTTGGCTGGATTTGCCGAACCTTGGGAAATGTTTTCCAGTTCCGGGGACTCTAAACTTATTCCGATGGCCTTAGTTTTCAGTTTAATGGACACAAGTAAAAGAAGCGCACGCTCGGTGTCGAGCTTCTAGGCCGAAATATAGCCCCACTTCATTTTAAGTTTTAAAGAGTAGCCGAGACCGCCTTACGCGCATCGTGGTTTTGAGCAATTTTAACTCGATTTGCCGAAACTTATGTATTTTTTCCAGTTCCGGGGACTCTAAATTAATTCCTGATGGCCTTAGCTTTCAGTGAAATGGACACAGGTAACAGAAACGCTCGCTCGGTGTTGAGCTACTTGGCCAAAATGGAGCCCCACTTCAATTTAAGACTGAATGAGTAAACTAAACCGCCTTCCCCTTATCGTGATTTTAAGCAACTCTGGCTCAATTTGCGAAACTTGGGGGATATTTTCCACGCCCGGGGACTCTAAACTAACTCCTGATGAACTTAGTTTGCAGTGAAATGGACACAGGTAAAAGGAGCGTACGCTCGGTGTTGAGCTTCTAGGCAGAAATATAGCCCCACTTCATTTTAAGACTGAAATAGTAGCCGAGACCGCGTTCCGCGTATCGTGATTTTGAGCCACTCTGGCTCGATTTGCCAAAACTTGGGGGATATTTTCCAGTCCCGAGGACTCTAAACTAACTCCTATGGCCTTATTTTTTAGTGAAACAGACACAGGTAAAAGGAGCGCACGCTTGGTATCGAGCTTCTTGGCTGAAATATAGCCCCGATTTATTTTAAGTTAGAAGAATAGCCAAGACCGTTTTAGGCGCATCGTGAATTTGAGCAACTTTGGCTTAATTGGCCCGAACTTGGGGGATATTTTCCAGTGCCGGGGACTCTAAACTAACTCCTGACGGCCTTAGTTTTCAGTGAAATGGACGCAGGTAAAAGGAGCGCACGCTCGGTGTCGAGCTTCTAGGCCGAGATATAGCCCCAATTCATTTTAAGACTGAATGAGTAGACGAAACCGCTTTACCCGTATCCTGATTTGAAGCAACTCTGGGTCGCTTTGCTTAAACTTGGGCGATATTTTTCAGTCCCGGGGACTCTAAACTAACTCCTGATGGCGTTAGTTCTCAGTGAAATGGACACAGGTAAAAGGAGCGCACGCTCGGTGTCGAGCTTCTAGACCGAAATATAGCCCCACTTTATTTTAAGACGAAAAGAGTAGCCAAGACCGCCTTACGCGCATCGTGATTTTGAGCAACTTTGGCTCGATTTGCCGGAACTTGGGGGATATTTTCCAGTCCCAGGGACTCGAAACTAACTCCTGATGGCCCTAATTTTCAGTGCAATGGACACAGGTTAAAGGAGCGCACGCTCGGTGTCGAGCTTCTAGGCTGAAATATAACCCAACATCATTATAAGACTGAAAGAGTAGACGAGACCGCCTTACGCGCATCCTGATTTTGAGCAACTTTGGGTCGATTTGCCGGAACTTGGGGATATTTTCCAGTCCCAGGGACTTTAAACTAAATCGTGATGGCCTTATTTTTTAGTTAAATAGACACAGGTAAAAGGAGCGCACGCTTGGTGTAGCCCCGCTTGGTAGCCCCGCTTTATTTAAAGTTAAAAGAATAGCTAAGACCGCTCTAGGCGCATCGTGATTTGGAGTTACTTTGGCTTAATATGATCGAACTTGGCGGATATTTTCCAGTCCCGGGGACTCTAAACTATAAACCATGCAGGTGTAGAAATGGGTACCGGCGAATTTAATGCTGGGGGTAACCCTGCGGAGACTAGCATCCCGTCCAGAGGTGAGAAGAAATACTCCTAGTCTTATTATGCTACTGAAACTGGGATAAGTTCCGGCCTGATGGGCCACTTGGCTCGTATGCAGGCTTTACCTTTACCTTACCTTACAATGCTGGTACTTTTGTGATGAAACATTGAGGAACCCTGGGGACTAGACAGTCTAAGCCTTGCTTTGTGCCCACACTCCCAGAAACGATTTGGAGTAAAATATGCTTATGTGTGCATTTCTTTGGTGAAGATATGAACTAGTGCACGTAACATAAGAATGGCTAAGACAACCATTTGCTCTTAGGGCTTTAAGTAAGTTTCGTTTTCTTAATCTGCAGCTCCATGGTCCCACGATTGCCGAGAATCCTGAACTAACGGAGATAGCAGCTCGTCTGCTCCAAGAACATACTGCAGCCTGGTCAAATATCCAAGACTTGTTGAGCCAGTGCGCATGCCTGATCAATTATTTTAAAAGTGCTGTTATATAAAAGACAAACCATTTCATAATTGAATAGGGTAAGGGAGGCTGGGCAATTGCCCAAAAACAGTTCTGGCACATGAACAACCGACGGAAAAATGTTGCGTAAAGCGAGCGACGGAAAATAAATGTATAAAACAAAGGGAAAACAATCTTGCCCTCCCCTCAGAAATATAATCATGGTCTATTCCTAATGCACTGGGCAGCAACTACTGCAAAAAAACCGGGCTTAGGCTGCA